>NC_057797.1:105823681-106065577 GCF_018294505.1 Triticum aestivum
CAAAAGGAGGATCCTAGGTGGTACTTGCTTTGCAAAATACCACGCTGGACAAAAATATGAATGTTGAAGCTGGGCTCAAAATAATGAATGGATTGAGCTGAAATTTGGTGGAGGATGGTTATTTGGGCATAGGAAAGCATTGTAGAAAATTGATACCATTTGGACATGCCAAAGTAGTACTTCCTTCACAATGCTCTTCTATGGACAGAAACTTGGGAAAACTAGTGAGAGAGATTGGATGAATGAAATGAGCTCAAAATTGGTGTAGGTAAGTTACATAGGTATGGTCATGCGCTGGTAAATTTTCAGATCATTTGGGTAAGCCTAGCTAGTACTTACTTCACAAAGCTTCTCTCGAGGTAGAAACTTTGGAAATTTCCTGAGAAAGATTTACTAGGAAAATTGAGCTGAATATTATCATGTGGCAATGATTTGGGTATGGAAGAGTGCCCAAAAAGTTTGAGGGTAATAGGAGGGTCTAGATAACACTTGCTTTGCAACGTGCCAATTTGGCCATAAAATATAAATTGAACCTGGGCTCACATAGATGATTTGACTGAGCTGCAATTTGGAGGAGGGTGATAATTTGGGCATATGAAGGAACTGTATAAATTTCATGTCATTTCGATATATAAAAAAGGTACTTCCTTCACAATGCTTCTAGGTGGACAAAAACTTTGGAAATTTGCCGAGGAAGATTTGCTAGGCAAATGGAGCTGAATTTTGTCATGCGGTAATGATTTGGATAGGAAAGAGTGCCCAAAAATTCCAAGGGCAATCAAGAATATATAAATAGCACTTCCTTCATAAAGTACTGTTGTGAACAGAATAGAAAAATGAATATTGTTGAATTAGTTTTGAACTAGGAAAGGAAGGATTTTTACATATTTGATGAAGATATGACTCAAAGAATTTATGAGATTTTTTTGGGAATTTTGGGAATGACATAAATATAGGTTGCTTCACAACCTAGGGCAAAAATTGACACATGGACATGACACATAGGAAAAACTGATGAGGTGGCGCCAAGTCATACCAATCCACCACAATTTACAAGGTTATGACCATCTATATTGGTCATGATCAGCTAGAAATAAGGCAGCGGACTAGTGCTGTCTGCTTTATGACCATTTTGTGTAAGGAAATTATGACCTTTCTGACCAAAATGGTCGCAATGGTTTAGGGTTTGGAGCCCCCTAAGCAGCTTTTGACCAATTGGTCTCAAATGGTCATAGATCTATGACCAATTCTTCCAGGGTCACTGACAGAAGGTCACTAGTTGACATATTTCTTGTAGTGATTGCCTTTCCCACCGCTCTCTTTGTGCAAATACTTCGCGCATTTCTTCTACTTGGCCCTCACTTGGCTATGGACTATTGTCCATTACATATTCTATGCCCATCTTTACGTGTTGCATGCTATGCTCATTACTATGCTTTTGCCATGCATTCGTGACTCATGCTTTGCATTACACATGATGATAGATTCTCATACTTGTATGTGTATTTGCAAGCTTGGTGGAGATATTGCTTGTTATTGCCATGTTTGCTTTGTGCCCCATGCATATGATGTTACTTTCATCTTGCTTTGTGTTCGTGTTTGCGATATGTCATGTGCATTGTCTATGCCTATTATTTGATCTCATGACATGATTGCCATGATTTACTCTAGTATGTTGCATCTTCGCACTACTAGCTTGCACGACTTGATTACTATGTTTCCCTGCCTTGTTGCATCACCGATGACTCAAACTTTCTCGCTTCATGCGGTTGATGACAACCATCTACATGCTTTGCACATGATTGTTATTGCTTGCCGTCATATATCTCCATATGTTGCCTCTCTCATGCTAGATGATTTCCCATGTATTGAGTGCACCAATGATTTTAGTCTTGTTAATGAGATTGCCCCCATAGCATTCTCGCATATGTTTGGAGATTTTGACATATTTCTTGTGAAGCATGCTTGTCTTACCTCTTTGCACCATATACCTAGTGCCATGAATATTGCCATTGTTGCATCATATTATTCATGCAATTGTGCTTCTAATGGTTATGGGAAAGAGAAGAGAACCATCATGATGGATGATGTGTTTATCTACCATGCGCATACGTTCTTTCTTTTGTTGTATGCATGTGTAGGATACTTGGACTTCGTGTCAACTTCCACGTCACGTGAGTTGACAATCCGAGCTCTTCAGAGTGAACCACCTCCTACTATGATGATTCTACGTCGCACTTGCTTGTACTTCGGCATTGTGAAGGACGCACAAGGACATGCTTTCAAGGTGATATCCTTCTCTTTTGAGAATCCCAAAACCATGAGCATGAATATTGTTGATCATACTACTTGTGTTGCTTGCACCATGAGACTTGGACCACTTGATTGCACACTTGTTAGAGATCTTGCTTCGACTTGTCATTTTCACTATTCCATGCATCATGATATCTATGCCTTGTGTGTTGCATCCAATTCTTGGATTACTTGCTCCTCTCATATGTTTGGTTGCAACAATGTCATCACTTCACATATGCCATGTCCCATTGATTGCTACATGCTTGCTTTGATTGCCTCACACATGATGAACAATTGCTCTTTCTATTGTGTTGAGTGCCACACTATCTTCACTACACCCTATGCACGTTATGCTTGGATTGTCTTGCACTTGGCCCATGTGTTTAGACACTTCATTTCTTTTGGTGTTGTGAATGATTCCTATGCCTACCAGAGACCTTTCATTGAGCGCTTTGACCATGTTTGCTATGAATTTGAGGTAGATGCTTCTTCTCTTGCCACACATATTTGCATCACTACCTCACATTCACATGCTTGTTCCCATGATATATTTGCTTGTGCTCAATTTATGTTCTTACATGCCATGTCACTATCCTTTGTCAAACCATATGCTTCGCATGATGACGACACTTGTTTGGTGAATCACCTCTTGAATGCTTGGTTTTGCACTAACGCTAACCACATTTGTTTTTCCACGTGTTTGTTGTCTTTGCTCCTTTTGAAGGAATCCCAAGATGGTGCGACATTGGAGAGTGCCCACTTCAGGCTTGAAGATGATGACTACTTGGTGAACGTCCACTCCTACACGGCGAAGCCATCTCTTTCCCATGGTGATTTGGTTTTCGATCCGAGGTCGGATCTTTCCCAAGGGAGGGGAGATGATGCGGAGCATCCTACAGACATCACCATGTCAAGAGTCTGTTTGGCAAGTGACACGTTCAACATCCACTTCACATACACAAAGGTGAATCATCTCCTTTACGCGTGTTCACTTGACCCCTTTGAGGATGGTATACTACTTGACACTCCACTCGCGTACATGCATAGGTATTGTCGGAACACTACGGATGGCGAGGAGGAGTGCGAGTGCAAGTGTACAACTACACCATCCGCGAGGGAAGCGTGGAAACGAAGACGCAAGAAGAAGAGATGTCGAAGAAGCTCCAGCGAGCGGACGTCCGGACGACACCGGACGACCAGCCCCTCCCAACGAGCGGACGTCCGGCCCCCACCGGACGACCGGTACATCTACACCCGAGCCAATTCAGCGGAAGACCGACCACACCGGACGACCGGCGACCGGACGACCGCCAGCCACCGGACGTCCGGTGCCACCTCAACCGAGCTAAAGTGAGTAGAAGTCCAGCGACTACCGGACGTCCGGAAGCCCATGAGTGTCCAGACGACCGGTCCCTAGCGGACGTCCAGTACCTGTCTGCGTATAGAGATCGGGCATGAAGCCCATGTATCCCTCTCCTACTTACCCCTTCGTGGACCTAGACTATATATACTCCTCCACCTCCTCCTAGTTAGGGTTAGCGTTGGTTTAGCTCATTTGAGAGATAGAGCTACGTTCATCCATATCAGATCTCCTCCGTGCGAGAGACTGCGGCCTCTTCGAAGAAGATCCCTTTGGATTCAAGCCCCCTTTCTAAGGGAAGATCCCCCCGTGGATTCAAGACCTCCTCACAGAGAAGACCGGCTACCCTTGTATCGTCCTTAGTTGTCCGTGGATCGTGTATCTTCTCTTATGTATTCGAGGATCTAGCGCATGTGTGATCATTCTTGTTGGTTTAAGTGTTCTCTTGTGTTCCCCTCGTGATTTTCCCCTCGTTTCCCTCCTCGTGTTCTTCGCGTTCTTCACGGGATCCGCTCCTTTCGTGAAAGATCGGGCCACTAGGGTTCTACCCTACATCAGCTTGGGTGGCGAAGAAGATGATGGTGATGATGAAGTAGTATTCTCCAATATAACCATGAGTAGATCCTTCAAACCTTGAACCTCCCGAAGGGCTTGATGAATTAATTCATTGTTTTTCTTCACCTCAACCATTATGTGTTTATTCTCCGGGCCCCACGGTTTTGTTCCTGCACCGCTTTCTCTTGGCCGAGATATGTCCCAATTGGACGGTATGTGCCTACGAGGAGTATTATCGAACCCATAATTGTGAATCAAATTGCAAAAATTGTTACTATGTAACCTGTGTAAAGGCCTCCTCGGAGGGATTTCTTCTTTGTAGGATCGAAAGTATGTCTAGAGGGGGGGTGATTAGACTACTTGACCAAATAAAATCTAGCCTTTTCCCAATTTTAGTTCTTGGCAGATTTTAGCTATCTTAGCACAAGTCAAGCAATCTCCACACAATTCAAGCAAGCATGCAAAAAGAGTATATGAGCAGCGGAAAGTAAAGCATGCAACTTGCACGAATGTAAAGGGAAGGGTTTGGAGGATTCAAACACAATTGGAGACACAGATGTTTTTGTCGTGGTTACGATAGGTGGTGCTATCGTACATCCACGTTGATGGAGACTTCAACCCATGGAGGGTAACGGTTGCGCGAGTCCATGGAGGGCTCCACCCACGAAGGGTCCACGAAGAAGCAACCTTGTCTATTCCATCATGGCCGTCGCCCATGAAGGACTTGCCTCACTAGCGGTAGATCTTCACGAAGTAGGCGATCTCCTTGCCCTTACAAACTCCTTGGTTCAACTCCACAATCTTGTCGGAGGCTCCCAAGTGACACCTAGCCAATCTAGGAGACACCACTCTCCAAGAAGTAACAAATGGTGTGTTGATGATGAACTCCTTGCTCTTGTGCTTCAAATGATAGTCTCCCCAACACTCAACTCTCTCTCACAGTATTTGGATTTGGTGGAAAGAAGATTTGAGTGGAAAGCAACTTGGGGAAGGCTAGAGATCAAGATTCATATGGTTGGAATGGAATATCTTGACCTCAACACAAGTGTAGGTGGTTCTCTCTCAGAAAATGTGTATTAGAAGTGTAGGTATGTTCTGATGGCTCTCTCCACGAATGAAGAGTGGGTGGAGGGGTATATATAGCCTCCACACAGAATCTAACCGTTACACACAATTTGCCAAACTCGGTGGGACCGAATGGTTAAACTCGGTCGGACCGATTCAGCAAACCTAGTGACCGTTAGGATTTTCGGTGGGACTGAGATGCAACTCGGTAGGACCGATATGGTGAGGGTTAGGGCATAACGTAATCTCAGTGTGGCCAATTACACAAACTCGGTGGGACCGATTTTGGTAATAAGCTAACCAGAGAGTTGGTCAGGTAAACTCGGTGGGACCAATTCGCTCATCTCGGTGAGACCAAAATGTTACAAAAGGGAAACAGAGAGTTTACATTGCAATCTCGGTGGGACCGATCGCTCATCTCGGTAAGACCGAAATGTTACGAAGGGAAACAGAGAGATTACAATCCCATCTCGGTGAGACTGAGATCGCTGTCGGTGAAACCGAATTGCTAGGGTTTGTAGCAGTGGCTATGACATCTGAAACTCGGTGGCGCCGAATAGATAGAATCGGTGGGGCCAAGTTTGACTTTTGGTTTAGGTCATATGTGGATGTGGGAAGGTAGTTGAGGGTTTTGGAGCATATCACTAAGCACTTTGAGCAAGCAAGCCATTAAGCAACACCTCATCCCTCCTTGATAGTATTGGCTTTTCCTATAGACTCAATGTGATCTTGGATCACTAAAATATAAAATGTAGGGTCTTGATCTTGAAGCTTGAGCCAAACTTTTTGTCCTTAGAATTTTGAGGGATCCACTTTCCTCATCCATGCCATGCCATTCATTGAGCTTTTCCTGAAATATTAATCTTGGAATAATGTTAGCTCAATGAGCTATATGTTGTTAGGAATTACCAAAACCACCCGGGGATAGTTGCACTTTCAATCTCCCCCTTTTTGGTAATTGATGACAACATATAGATCAAAGCTTCGACAAATGATAATAAGAGTGAAAGATATCGTCGCTTTGAGAAGTATGTGAAAAGCAAGAGCTCCCCCTAAATTTGTGCATATCTTAAGATTTGCTTTGGACTGCAAATGCACAATGAGTTAGGATCATGGGTTACTCTTCCATGTCACATACATCTTGGTGGAGTGCTCAAAATGATAAGAATTAAATACATGCACTCATCACCAAGCAAAGTGAATGATCATATAAGGATAAGTAAGATAATATCACCTAACAAGCATAAGTGTAGCTTATGATCAACCACATGATCATCAATGTCTCACAGATAATAGCGTAGTATCTCAAGCAATCAAAAGACAAACAAAGTTCAACCACCAAAGCAAGAGAGAATAAAAAGCAACCCTCTCTCTCGAAGCCTATGATCTATACATTTTCTCCCCCTTTGGCAACAAGTTACCAAAAAGTTCATAGAAAATGCATAGCACTAGAACGTCTCTCAGGCTTGGTCTTCAGGTGGTGGTGTCCGGAGAACTCCAAGGACGAAGGCTTCAGTCGAACTAGACGGAGCTGATGGGGTAGGTGCTGGAGCTGGTGGCACTGAAGCTGTAGCTGGTGCAGATGAAGTGGCTCTAGTGTCCGGAACAGGCACTGCAGCAGATCTCTGAGCTCGAGGCACTCTGGCAAATGCATCAGTGGTTGTCTTGCCCTTCCTCTCCCGCATGTCATCCTGTAGCTGCTCCACAACAGACTGAATCTCAGTTACTTTGACATCTAAATCATAGAATTTTTGTTCCACGATTCTTTCCAAGCTCTCCTGGTTTTGAGTTAGGGTGGCCAACCCCTTCTCAATCCTCAGAGATGATGCTATCAAATAACCAAGCTGGTCCTACTTGATTTTCAAAAAGTACTCAGATGCCTCCTCTTGAGTTGGCATCTTGGCAGCCTTCTCCATCTTTGCCTTCTCCTTCTTTGCTTATGCTTGCACTGAGGAGGGTTCATCTTCATTCATCACAACTTGGTTGTCCTTGAAGTCTGGGTAGATAGACAAGTGTTCCTTATCCAACAAGTATGTTCCTGTGCCCATCTTTGAGTTTATCAACTCTTGGATCTGTGGGGCATATCCACAACTTCTTTTCTGGTCAGCTGCAGTCCTCTTGATAGTCTCAACTATAAGACTCATGACCTTGAACTTCTGTGGCACATTAAATATATGTAGCAAGTTAATCGCATGGCCTCTGATCATTCTGTGATCACCAGACTTGGGCAAGAGAGTGTGCCTAAGGATCCAATTGATTGAAGGCAGCCCTGACAGCAAGTGTTTTACTGACCCAAACTGGTGAGTCTCAAGATCTTGTTCAGAAATCTCCTTGTACATGTTTGCCATAGAGTTGTGATCCATCTTCTTCTTGGCATAGACATCCAAGTCATCTTCTTCTTCCTTAGGAGCATTGATTAGATTTGCCCATTCCTCAATAGTTGAGTGGTAACTTGTACCTTCAGACATCCATACTATCCCGCCATCTGGATAGAAGTGTGCTATGGAGTAGAATTGCATTATGAGCTCCTTATTCCACTTTGTGAGCTTCTGCCCAACAAAGTCTGCAACTCCACAAGCACTGAAGCTGTCAAACACACCAGGATAGTGTTCCTCATTTTCCTTGATATACTTCCAGTCGACCCACCTCATTTCACACATTATAGGCTTCTTGTCCAGCAGCACTGTCTCATAAAAATCTTGCTGTTCCTTTGTGTGGAACCTTTAATCAACAGCAGTCCTTCTCCTGGTAGCATATGTATCTATCTCTCTCCATTTCCTCAGTCCCGAGTCTCTCCCGATCTTCATGTTCTCAGCCACATGATGAGCATCATTGTGGTCTGGAATTTTTGGCTTCAATTTTCTCAGAACATGCTCTTCATCTTCTTCTTCAGCAATAGTCTCAGGCACTGGGGCCTTGTTCTTCTCAGTAGCTGGTATGTTTCTGGTATTTCTCTTTGGTGCAGTCTTAGGCTTGGAGGCAGCTTTGGGTGCTTCTTTGGGCTTTGATGATACAACCCCTGTCCTGATAACATCACCCATAAGCTTCTGTGCCTTGGGTGCTGGTGCAGCAACCTCTTCTTCCTCTTATTCTTCCATCATGGAAGCCTTTCCAATCACTCTGGCCAAGGTCTTCTTGACCCTTTCCTTCCTTTTCTTTCCTTCTGCACCAGGCTCTTTGGGTTGAGATTCCAAAGATGCTTGAGAGGATGTGATGTCTACTACACAACCTTCTTCTTGTAGACGTTGTTGGGCCTCCAAGTGCAGAGGTTTGTAGGACAGTAGCAAATTTCCCTCAAGTGGATGACCTAAGGTTTATCAATCCGTAGGAGGCGTAGGATGAAGATGGTCTCTCTCAAGCAACCCTGCATCCAAATAACAAAGAGTCTCTTGTGTCCCCAACACACCCAATACAATGGTAAATTGTATAGGTGCACTAGTTCGGCGAAGAGATGGTGATACAAGTGGTATATGGATAGTAGATAATAGTATTTGTAATCTGAAAATATGAAAACAACAAGGTAACTAATGATAAAAGTGAGCCTAAATGGTATTGCAATGATAGGAAATAAGGCCTAGGGTTCATACTTTCACTAGTGCAAGTTCCCTCAACAATACTAACATAATTGGATCACATGACTATCCCTCAACATGCAACAAAGAGTCACTCCAAAGCCACTAATAGTGGAGAACGAACGAAGAGATTATGGTAGGGTACGAAACCACCTCAAAGTTATTCTTTCCAATCAATCCGTTGGGCTATTCCTATAAGTGTCACAAACAGCCCTAGAGTTCGTACTAGAATAACACCTTAAGACACAAATCAACCAAAACCCTAATGTCACCTAGATACTCCAATGTCACCTCAAGTATCCATGGGTATGATTATACGATATGCATCACACAATCTCAGATTCATCTATTCAACCAACACAAAGGACCTCAAGGAGTGCCCCAAAGCTCTACCGGAGAATCATGACGAAAACGTGTGCCAACCCCTATGCATAGGTTCATGGGCGGAACCCGCAAGTTGATCACCAAAACATACATCAAGTGAATCACGTGATGTCCCATTGTCACCACAGATATCCACGGCAAGACATACATCAAGTGTTCTCAAATCTTTAAAGACTCAATCCGATAAGATAATTCCAAAGGGAAAACTCAATTCATTACAAGAGAGAAGTGGGGGAGGAGAAACATAGGATCCTACTATAATAGCAAAGCTCGTGATACATCAAGATCGTATCACCTCAAGAACACGAGAGAGAGAGAGAGAGAGTGAGATCAAACACATAGCTACTGGTACATACCCTCAGCCCCGAGGGAGAACTACTCCCTCCTCGTCATGGAGAGCACCGGGATGATGAAGATGGCCACCCGAGAGGGATTGCCCCCTCTGGCAGGGCGCCAGAATGGGTCTAGATTGGTTTTCAGTGGCTACGGAGGCTTCTAGCGGCGGAACTCCCGATCTATTGTGCTCACGAATGTTTTTAGGGTATATGGAGATATATAGGCGGAAGAAGTACGTTAGGGGGGCCACGAGGGGCTCACGAGGGTGGAGGGCGCGCCCAGGGGGGTGGGCGCGCCCCCCTGCCTCGTGACCTCCTCGCAGATCCCCCGACGTGCACTCCAAGTTTTCTGGGCTTCTTTCCTTCCAAAAATGAGTTCCGTGAAGTTTCAGGTCAATTGGACTCCGTTTGATTTTCCTTTTCTTCAAAACCCTAAAACAGGGTAAAAACAGAAACTGGCACTGGGCTCTGGGTTAATAGGTTAGTCCCAAAAATGATATAAAAGTGTATAATAAAGCCCATAAACATTCAAAACAGTAAATAGTATAGCATGGAGCAATCAAAAATTATAGATACATTGGAGACGTATCAGCATCCCCAAGCTTAATTCCTGCTCGTCCTCGAGTAGGTAAATGATAAAAGAAATAATTTTTGATGTGGAATGCTAGTTGGCATAATTTCAATGCAATTCTTCTTAATTGTGGCATGAATATTCAAATCATAAGATTCAAGACAAAGTTTAATATTGACATAGAAACAATAATACTTCAAGCATACTAACTAAGCAATTATGTCTTCTCAGAATAACATGGCTAAAGAAAGCTACCCCTACAAAATCATATAGTCTGGCTATGCTCCATCTTGACCACACAAAGTATTTAAATCATGCACAACCCCGATGACAAGCCAAGCAATTGTTTCATACTTTTGATGTTCTCAAACTTTTTCAATCTTCACGCAATATATGAGCGTGAGCCATGGATATAACACTATAGGTGGAATAGAATGGTGGTTGTGGAGAAGACAAAAAGGAGAAGATAGTCTCACATCGACTAGGCGTATCAACGGGCTATGGAGATGCCCATCGATAGATATCAATGTGAGTGAGTAGGGATTGCCATGCAACAGATGCACTAGAGCTATAAGTATATGAAAGCTCAACAAAAGAAACTAGTGGGTGTGCATCCAACTTCCTTGCTCATGAAGACCTAGGGCATTTTGATGAAGCCCATCATTGGAATATACAAGCCAAGTTCTATAATGAAAGATTCCTACTAGTATATGAAAGTGACAGCATAGGAGACTCTCTATCATGAAGATCATGGTGCTACTTTGAAGCACAAGTGTGGTAAAAGGATAGTAGCATTGTCCCTTCTCTCTTTTTCTCTCATTTTTTTATTTTTTTATTTGGTCCTTCTCTTTTTTTATGGCCTCTTTTCTCTTTTTTTCTTTGGGCTTCTTTGGCCTCTTTTATTTATTTATTTTCGTCTGGAGTCTCATCCCGACTTGTGGGGGAATCATAGTCTCCATCATCCTTTCCTCACTGGGACAATGCTCTAATAATGATGATCATCACACTTTTATTTTCTTACAACTCAAGAATTACAATTTGATACTTAGAACAAGATATGACTCTATATGAATGCCTCCGGCGGCGTACCGGGATGTGCAATGATGCATGAGGGACATGTATGAAAGAATTATGAACGGTGGATTTGCCACAAATACAATGTCAACTACATGATCATGCTAAGCAATATGACAATGATGGAGCTTGTCATAATAAATGGAACGGTGGAAAGTTGCATGGCAATATATCTCGGAATGGCTACGGAATTGCCATAATTGGTAGGTATGGTGGCTGTTTTGAGGAAGGTAAATGGTGGGTTTATGGTACCGGCGAAAGGTGCGCGGTACTAGAGAGGCTTGCAAGGGTGGAAGGGTGAGAGTGCGTATAATCCATGGACTCAACATTAGTCATAAAGAACTCACATACTTATTGCAAAAATCTACAAGTTATCAAAGCAAAGTATTACGCGCATGCTCCTATGGGGATAGATTGGTAGGAAAAGACCATCGCTCGCCCCCGACCGCCACTCATAAGGAAGACAATCAATAAATAAATCATGCTCCGACTTCATCACATAACGGTTCACCATACGTGCATGCTACGAGAATCACAAACTTCATCAGAAGTATTTCTCAATTTCACAACTACTCAACTAGCATGACTTAGATATTATTACCTCCATATCTCAAAACAATTATCAAGTATCAAACTTCTCATAGTATTCAACACACTCATAAGAGAATTTTATTATTCTTGAATACCAAGAATATTAGGATTTTAAGCAAATTACCATGCTATTTAAGACTCTCAAAATAATCTAAGTGAAGCACTAGAGAAAATGACAAACTACTCCGAAAGATATAAGTGAAGATCAATGAGTAGTCGAATAATTATGCAACTATGTGAAGACTCTCTAACATTTAATAATTTCATATCTTGATAATTTATTCAAACAGCAAGCAAAACAAAATAAAATGACATCTAATAATAGCAAACATCATGTGAATAAGCAAAAACTTAGGATCAACCAAAACTAACCGATAATTGTTGAAGAAGAAAGGTGGGATGCCAACCGGGGCATCCCCAAGCTTAGATGCTTGAGACTTCTTGAAATATTATCTTGGGATGCCTTGGGCATCCCCAAGCTTGAGCTTTTGTGTCTCCTTAATTCCTCTAATATCATGATCTCCCTAAATCTCAAAAGCTTCATCCACACAAAACTCAACAAGGACTCGTGAGATAGGTTAGTATAAACTATTGCAAAACCTTATCATACTCTACTGTGGCAAATAACTAAAATTATTATTCAATATTGCATATTTAATAGTCCTATCCTCAAATAGAATCATTAAAGAAGCAAACATATGCAAACAATGCAAACATAACAGCAATCTGCCTAAACAAGATAGTCTGTAAAGAATGCTGCAACATTCATACTTCCCTAGCTCCAAAAATTATGAAAGAAAATTCCCGCTGTAGTAAATTTATCATATCTCAGTATGCAAAAGGTTTCAACATTTTATCACATTCTGACTTTTCTAGGGAATTATTGCAACAGCGGTAAACTTTCTGTTTTCAAACAGCAACATGTGGACTTCTAGAATAGGCATAGTAAAGACTGTCAATGCCACTTTTATTGAAATAAAGGATGCAAAACATTGTTCTAAATAACAGCACGCAAATCTTAACAAAATAAATTGACGCTCCAAGCAAAACACATATCATGTGGTAAATAAAAATATAGCTCCAAGTAAAGTTACCGATGAACGAGGACGAAAGAGGGGATGCCTTCCGGGGCATCCCCAAGCTTAGGCTCTTGGCTATCCTTGAATATTACCTTGGGTTGCCTTGGGCATTCCCAAGCTTAGTCTCTTTCCACTCCTTATTCCATAGTCCATCGAATACTTACCCAAAACTTGAAAACTTCACAACACAAAACTTAACAGAAAACTCGTAAGCTCCATTAGTATAAGAAAATAAATCACCACTTCAATGTACTGTAATGAACTCATTCTTTGTTTATATTGGTGTTATACCTACTGTAGTCCAACTTCTCTATGGTTTATAAACTAGTTTACTAGCCATAGATTCATCAAAATAAGCAAACAACACACGAAAAACAGAATCTGTCAAAAACAGAACAGTCTTTAGTAATCTGGAACAAACGTATACTTCTGGAACTCATAAAATTCTCAAATAAATTGCTGGACCTGAGGAATTTATATATTAATCATCTGAAAAAATAATTAACTCAATATCTCTCTCCAATAAAAACTGGCAGCAATCTTCGTGAGCGCTAAAGTTTCTGTTTTTTACAGCATGATCAAAAAGACTCTCCCCAAGTCTTCCCAAAGGTTCTACTTGGCACAAACACTAATTAAAAGCATAAAACCACATCTAAATAGAGGATAGATGAATTATTTATTACTAAACAGGAACAAAAAGCAAGGAACAAAAATAAAGTTGGGTTGCCTCCCAACAAGCGCTATCGTTTAACGCCCCTCGCTAGGCATGATGATTTCAACGATGCTCACATAGAAGATAAGAATTGTAACATAAAGAGAGCATCTTGAAGAATATGACTAGCACATTTAAGCCTAACCCACTTCCTATGCATAGGTATTTTGTGAGAAAACAATTTATGGGAGCAATAATCAACTTGCATAGGAAGGTAAAACAAGCATAACTTCAAAACTTTAAGCACATAGAGAGGAAACTTGATATTATTACAATTTCTACAAGCATATGTTCCTCCCTCATAATAATTTTCAGTAGCATCATGAATGAATTCAACAATATAACCAGCACCTAAAGCATTCTTTTCATGATCTACAAGCATAGAAAATTTACTACTCTCCACATAAGCAAAATTCTTCTCTTGAATAGTAGTGGGAGCAAACTCAACAAAATAATTATCATGGGATTGAAAAATGAAATCAAGATGACAAGTTTCATTGTTATCATTATTCTTTAAAGCATACGTGTCATCACAATAATCATCATAGATAGGAGGCATGCTTTCATCATAATAAATTTGCTCATCAAAACTTGGGGGACAAAAAATATCATCTTCATCAAAGATAGCTTCCCCAAGCTTGTGGTTTTGCATATCATTAGCATCATGAATATTCAAGGAATTCATACTAACAACATTGCAATCATGCTCATCATTAAAATATTTAGTTCCAAACATTTTATAGATTTCTTCTTCTAGCACTTGAGCACAATTATCCTTTCCATCATACTGACGAAAGATATTAAAAAGATGAAGCGTATGAGACAAACTCAATTCCATTTTTTTGTAGTTTTCTTTTATAGACTAAACTAGTGATAAAATAAGAAACTAAAAGACTCGGTTGCAAGATCTAAAGATATACCTTCAAGCGCTAACCTCTCCGGCAACAGCGCCAGAAAAGAGCTTGATGTCTACTACAAAACCTTCTTCTTGTAGACGTTGTTGGGCCTCCAAGTGCAGAGGTTTGTAGGACAGTAGCAAATTTCCCTCAAGTGGATGACCTAAGGTTTATCAATCCGTAGGAGGCATAGGATGAAGATGGTCTCTCTCAAGCAACCCCGCAACCAAATAACAAAGAGTCTCTTGTGTCCCCAACACACTCAATACAATGGTAAATTGTATAGGTGCACTAGTTCGGCGAAGAGATGGTGATACAAGTGGTATATGGATAGTAGATAATAGTATTTGTAATATGAAAATATAAAAACAGCAAGGTAACTAATGATAAAAGTGAGCGTAAACGGTATTGCAATGATAGGAAATAAGGCCTAGGGTTCATACTTTTGCTAGTGCAAGTTCCCTCAACAATACTAACATAACTGGATCACATGACTATCCCTCAACATGCAACAAAGAGTCACTCCAAAGCCACTAATAGTGGAGAACGAATGAAGAGATTATGGTAGGGTACGAAACCACCTCAAAGTTATTCTTTCCAATCAATCCGTTGGGCTATTCCTATAAGTGTCACAAACAGCCCTAGAGTTCGTACTAGAATAACACCTTAAGACACAAATCAACCAAAACCCTAATGTCACCTAGATACTCCAATGTCACCTCAAGTATCCGTGGGTATGATTATACGATATGCATCACACAATCTCAGATTCATCTATTCAACCAACACAAAGGACCTCAAAGAGTGCCCCAAAGCTCTACCGGAGAATCACGACGAAAACATGTGCCAACCCCTATGCATAGGTTCATGGGAGGAACCCGCAAGTTGATCACCAAAACATACATCAAGTGAATCACGTGATATCCCATTGTCACCACAGATATCCACGGCAAGACATACATCAAGTGTTCTCAAATCTTTAAAGACTCAATCCGATAAGATAATTCCAAAGGGAAAACTCAATTCATTACAAGAGAGAAGAGGGGGAGGAGAAACATAGGATCCAACTATAATAGCAAAGCTCGTGATACATCAAGATCGTATCACCTCAAGAACACGAGAGAGAGAGAGAGATCAAACACATAGCTACTGGTACATACCCTCAGCCCCGAGGGAGAACTACTCCCTCCTCGTCATGGAGAGCACTGGGATGATGAAGATGGCCACCGGAGAGGGATTGCCCCCTCCGGCAGGGCGCCGGAATGGGTCTAGATTGGTTTTCGGTGTCTACGGAGGCTTCTAGCGGCGGAACTCCCGATCTATTGTGCTCACGGATGTTTTTAGGTATATGGAGATATATAGGCGGAAGAAGTACGTCAGGGGGGCCACGAGGGGCTCACGAGGGTGGAGGGCGCGCCCAGGGGGGGTGGGCGCGCCCCCTGCCTCGTGACCTCCTCGCAGATCCCCCAACATGCACTCCAAGTCTTCTGGGCTTCTTTCCTTCCAAAAATGAGTTCCGTGAAGTTTCAGGTCAATTGGACTCCGTTTGATTTTCCTTTTCTTCAAAACCCTAAAACAGGGTAAAAACAGAAACTGGCACTGGGCTCTGGGTTAATAGGTTAGTCCCAAAAATGATATAAAAGTATATAATAAAGCCCATAAACATTCAAAACAGTAAATAGTATAGCATGGAGCAATCAAAAATTATAGATACGTTGGAGACGTATCAGGATGCTCTGGCCTTAGACATTGGTTGTCTTCCTGCTGGCCTTTTGATCTTCATCCCTGGCTTAACTGTAGCTGAGCTGTACTCCTTCTTAACCCCTTTCTTCTTTGATGTGGCCTCATCCTCAGTGGCCACATAGTCTTCATCCTTAGACTCTGAAGTTTTCTTCTTACTTGCTCTAGTGGCAGCCTTTGACAAATTACTTGGGGTGCTCCTGCTACCATCATCTGAACTGCTAGAGGGACTAGTGCCCTCACTCAGGTGAACCTGCTCCTCTGACCTGTTCTGGCTGTCAATCTGGTCAGACATGTTGCAAACACTGACAGCAGACCCTGTGAATAGATATAGATGAGATAGAGTGGATGAGCATCACAAAATGCAGACATTTTTGCAAAAGAATGAGTCAAAAACTTAGTTTTAGTTTTCCACAGAAAGCATTTCGGATCAACCGATTTGCAAACTCGGTGATACCGAAGCAGCTGTTGGAACCTAAACTAGTGAACTCGGTCAGACCGAGTCACAGTTCGGTGGCACCAAGACTGCTAGGGTTTCACAAAGTCCTGAACTCGGTCACACTGATTTGCAATTCTCGGTCAGACCGAGAACCACATGTGCAATGGCCTTGGCCGAATCGGTGGAACCGAGTTCTGCAACCCGGTGGGTCCGAGATGGTTTCGGCGGAAACCTAACCCTAAATTTTCGATTTAACTCTAATCTATGGAGTGTTTTGACTGGATAGAAGTGTTTCAATCGTGGTAAGAATCATAATGAACACAATGTGCTAGGAATCGTACAAGGATAGCACTGTGATCGAGTCCATACCCTAGTTTGGCGATGAACTCGCTACGGCGTCAACGGCGGGGAAGAATTCCGTTGACGGCGGGGGAGACCAGCGACAGGAGGCGGCTGGCGACGAGGAGGACGGTCCAGAGACCCAGGAGGCAGAGCGAGCTATGCGCGGGCGAAGGGGTTTCGGAGAAATTTCCAAAATTTTGCCCGTGAGTATATATAGCCCGACCCTGTCGGTGTGACCGAGTGGAACAACTCGGTGGCACCGAGATGCATAACTGTTGACAGTTACAACAACTCGGTGTGACTGAAAAGTTCAAATTAGTTGCACCGAGATTGAAAACCTAGATCGACTTAGTGATCTTGGTATGACCGAAATGGAGGAATCGGTCAGACCGAAACACACAAAGAAGTTTTGGAAGTTTAAGTCTATGACTAATCGGGGACTCCGAGTGCTCCTCACACAGAGTGGTTCGAATCTGACTTGATCAAATTTTGTGATGTAGCATGAATAGAATTTGAGACGAGAAAAGCATAGATAGCTAGAGAGGGTTCTTAGGCATTCTTGTCCATCCACTTGGCAAAAGAAAACCAATCAATCAAAACAACAAGTGGATGTCCTCGAATGAGTAAAATATGCAATCAACATGCTCACACAATAAAATGGCAATTGAAATATGTGGCAAAGCATGCACAACCAATTCTAGCATCTATCAAACAATTTGCGATGACTAGGTCATCTATATATGAGTATATTGACTTAGGAGTCAAATGAGAACATTTGATCATAGGTCATACTCATCGTTTAAGCACAAGTGGGGTTGCCACTTTTACATAAAGCATTGTTGTGTTTACACCATTAGAGTTGCTTTAGCTCAATTCTTAGAGTAAAGCTCCCCCTAGATGTGAGATCCCCCTTAAGAGGGATGAACTAACCTTGGTTTTTGTCGATGGTGACTTCATGTAGATGTTGAATATGTGGATGCTCAACGTTGATGTAGATCATTTGGAGCTATCCATTGGAGTGAGTTGCACTTTCAATACCTACACGGGTTAGTCCCACAAGGAACAAACAAGGATATCCATAGACATAGAGTGATGCACACACAAGATGATGTCTATGAAAGCTTTTAGGTTACCTTGTCCCTTGTCTTACCAACAAGAGGGTTTTTGACTCCTTGAACTAGTGCAAGATGTGGAAGTTGATTGCACTTGTCCTTGCCAAGATGATAAGAGTGAAGTATGTTGGCGGAGTCACCCTCAAGAACTCTCTAGTTCTTCTTCTTCGGGATCCACACCATCTTGATGGGAATCCTCGGTGTTGTAGTTGTACTTGATGAAGTGGAACTTGAAGTAGTCTTGGGAACCCACTTGACCAAGGCCTTAGGAGCTTCTTCAAATGCATCAATTTCCTCTTGAAGCTTGTCCTTGCCTTTTTGCTTGTGGTCTTGTGGTGGAAGATCATCTTGAGCTCGTGTCCCTTTGAGAGAACTAGGATCATACTTCTCTTGTTGAGGAACAAACTTCATCTTGGGGTATTGATCTTCTTCCCACTCAACTCCATTGGCATTGAACTTTCATTCAAAACCAACACCTTGATTCTTCCGGTGCCTTCCTTGCTTGCGTACAATTTCCTCGAATTGCTTACTTCCGGCAAGGCTCTTGTAAACACCTTTCTCTATAATTCCCTTCAATAAGCTATTTTCTTGCTCAAGTGTAACTTGGCTAAGAGAATCATTAGTGGAATCAAGAGAACTACTAGAAGCAACAATATTGGATTTAGCATGATTATTGTTACTACTAGAGGAAGAATCTTTCTTGTTCTTGTTACTAGACTTGACTTGAGGCATGTAAGTGGATAAGAGTAAACGCTTGGCAATGTAAGAAGAACTTTTCTTGCGAAGATCATCATTGATTGCTTTTAAGAACTCATGCTCTTGCTCAAGGTTGAGCTTTTCAAAGCGCAATTTCTCATGAGTCCTTAAAAGTTCTCGATGATCTCCTAAGATAGTTTCATGAGCTAACTTAAGAGTGTTTAGTTCTTTAGTTAGAGACTCAATCGTCTCCTTATCATTGTCATTTGTTTTATCTTGATTAGCATGATTAATTGACGTTTCATCATAGTATTCATCTCTAGAGTTGTCAACAAGTAAATCATCATCACCTAACAAGTCATCTTCATCACTATTGAAATCAACATACTCGGGGTGTGATACCTTTGGGCCTTTAGCCATGAAGCATGTTCCAACTCCTTCATTTGGTGAGTCAAATATGTCATAGGAGTTGGTTGTCACAAGTGCTAGACCAACAACACCTTCATCTTGAGTATATTCGGAGTCAGAGTGATAGCTTCTCTCGGAGTGGTTGTCAGAGTCGGAGCCGGATACGCATTCACCAACATGAGCTTGATGTCTTCGTTTTGTGTAGCTCCTTCATGACTTGTCCTTTCTTTCCGAATCCTTGCTTCTCCGTGAGGGTCTTCGTTCATAATGATCATCTCTACTCCTTCTTTCTCTAGATGGTGATTCTTCTCTTCTACTTCTTCTCTTGGGAGAATCTTCTCTTGTAGGGGGCCGTACATTCATTGGAATAGTGTCCGGGCCTTCCACAATTGTAGCAGTTTTGCTCTCGACTAGAAGATCTTTTGTCATTGTAGGACCTTGATTTGGAGCTTATCTCTTTGCTTCTACTCTTGTAGAACTTGTTGAAGTTCTTCACCATTAAGCTCAATTCTTCATTGAAGGTTTGTTTCTCACTCGATGATGTGGGGGCTTCACATGAGGCTTTGTAAGCACCACTTGATTTGTTGTGAAGTTCCTTGAGGGAGTCCTGGATTAGCGGTGTTCGGGTAGCCGGACTATACCTTCAGCCGGACTCCAGGACTATGAAGATACAAGATTGAAGACTTCGTCCCGTGTCCGGATGGGACTTTCCTTGGCGTGGAAGGCAAGCTTGGCGATGCAGATATTCAAGATCTCCTACCATTGTAACCGACTTTGTGTAACCCTAACCCTCTCCGGTGTCTATATAAACCGGAGGGTTTTAGTCCGTAGGACAACTTCATCATACAACAATCATACCATAGGCTAGCTTCTAGGGTTTAGCCTCCTTGATCTCGTGGTAGATCTACTCTTGTACTACCCATATCATCAATATTAATCAAGCAGGACGTAGGGTTTTACCTCCATCAAGAGGGCCCGAACCTGGGTAAAACATCGTGTTCCTTGCCTCTTGTTACCATCCGGCCTAGACGCACAGTTCCGGACCCCCTACCCAAGATCCGCCGGTTTTGACACCGACATTGGTGCTTTCATTGAGAGTTCCTCTGTGTCGTCGCTTTTAGGCCCGATGGCTCCTTCGATCATCAACAACGATGCAGTCCAGGGTGAGACTTTTCTCCCCGGACAGATGTTCGTCTTCGGCGGCTTCGCATTGCGGGCCAATTCGCTTGGCCACCTTTGAGCAGATCGAAAGCTACGCCCCTGGCCATCAGGTCAGGTTTGGAAGCCTAAACTACACGGCTGACATCCGCGGGGACTTGATCTTCGACGGATTCGAGCCACAGCCAAGTGCGCCGCACTGTCTCGATGGGCATGATATAGCTCTGCCGCCGAAAAGCGCCTTGGAGGCCGCACACACATCGGTTCTGACCATTGATTCGGAGCCTACTGCGCCGATCGAGGATCAGCGGTTGGACGCTGCCTCAGGGGCTGCAATCTTAGAGGCGAACGAGCCGAACTCCAGCCCCGCACTCCGCATGGCCCGTGACTCCTAGGAGCCGGATTCCTCTCCGAACTCCGAGCCCCACGCGCCCCTGCCGATCAAATCTGATTGTGCGCCGATAATGGAGTTCACTGCCATGGACATCTTTCAGCACTCGCCCTTCGGCGACATCCTGAATTCTCTAAAGTCTCTCTCTTTATCAGGAGAGCCCTAGCCGGACTACGGTCAGCAAGGTTGGGATACGGACGATGAGGAAATTCAAAACCCACCCACCACCCACTTCGTAGCCACTGTCGACAACTTAACCGACATGCTTGACTTCGACTCCGAAGACATCGACGACATGGACGACGATGCAGGAGACGAACAAAAACCTGCACTTGTAGGGCGCTGGAAGGCCACCTCGTCATATGACATATATATGGTGGACACTCCAAAGGATGGAGATGGCAGTGGAACAGCAGAGGACGATACCTCTAAGAAACAGCACAAGCGCCAGCGTCAGCGGCGCTGCTCTAAATCCCGCCAAAGCAAAAACGGTGATTCCGGCACGGGAGATAATACTACTCCGGATAGCGCCGAAGAACACCCCCTCCAGCAAGATTCAGCACAGGAGGACAGAGAAGCCAGCCCTCAAGAGAGGGCGGTGGACCAAGAGGTTGAGGACGATAATTATACGCCTCCCTCCGAAGACGAGGCAAGCCTCGATGACGATGAGTTCGTCGTGCCAGAGGATCTCGCCGAACAAGAGCGTTTTAAACGCAGGCTTATGGCCACGGCAAGCAGCCTCAAGAAAAAGCAGCAACAGCTTAGAGCTGATCAGGATTTGCTAGCTGACAGATGGACTGAAGTCCTTGCGGTGGAAGAGTATGAACTCGAACGCCCCTCCAAGAGTTACCCAAAGCGCAGGCTATTACCCCGACTAGAGGAGGAAGCACCTACATCACCAGCGCATGACATGGCCGACCGGCCACCCCGTGGCCGCGACAGAGAGGCCTCTTGGCCCTCCACTCAAGCCATGCCCCGACGCCGCGTCAAGCATACTAAGGCACGGGAAAATGCGCCCGACGTGCGCGACATACTGGAGGACAAGGCAAGGCAAAAAAGATCAATCTACGGATCGCGCAGGCGCCCCACGGCACATGACGGTGATCGTCACTCCGGATGCAATAAATCCGGCCGGGCCGAACTCAACAGACAAAGCTCCTTCGAGCTGGGTCGTGATATAGCCCAATACAGAGGCGCCGCACACCCACTATGCTTCACAGATGAAGTAATGGATCATAAAATCCCTGAGGCTTCAAACCCGTAAACATCGAATCGTACGATGGCACAACAGATCCTGCGGTATGGATCGAGGATTATCTCCTTCATATCCACATGGCCAGCGGTGATGATCTACACGCCATCAAATACCTCCCACTCAAACTTAAGGGACCGGCCCGGCATTGGCTTAACAGCTTGCCAGCAGACTCAATCGGTTCTTGGGAGGACTTGGAAGCCGCATTCCTTGATAACTTCCAGGGCACTTATGTGCAACCACCGGACGCCGACCTAAGCCACATAATTCAGCAGCCAGAGGAATCGGCCAGGCAATTCTGGACACGGTTCCTAACAAAGAAAAACTAGATAGTCGACTGTCCGGATGCAGAGGCCTTAGCGGCCTTCAAGCATAATATCCGTGACGAGTGGCTTGCCCGGCACCTGGGACAGGAAAAGCCGAAATCTATGGCAGCCCTCACGACACTCATGACCCGCTTTTGCGCGGGAGAAGACAGCTGGCTAGCTCTCAGCAACAATTTAACCAAGAACCTTGGTAATTCGAATACCAAGGACAAAAGCGACAGGTTGCGTCGGAACAAACAAAAGCGCCGCATTAACAGCGACAACAACGAGGATACATCAGTTAATGCCGGATTCCGAGGCTACAAATTCGGTCAACGGAAAAAGCCATTCAAAAGAAATACTCAGGGCCCGTCCAGTTTGGACCGAATACTCGACCGCTTGTGCCAGATACATGGCACCCCCGAAAAGCCAGCCAATCACACCAACAGGGATTGTTGGGTGTTCAAGCAGGCAGGCAAGTTAAGAGCCGAAAACAAAGACAAGGGGCTGCATAGCGACAACGAGGAGGAGCCCAGGCCGCCGAACAACAGTGGACAGAAGGGATTTCCCCTGCAAGTGCGGACGGTGAACATGATATACGCAACCCACATCCCCAAGAGGGAGCGGAAGCGTGCGTTACGGGACGTATATGCGATGGAGCCAGTCACCCCAAAGTTCAACCCATGGTCCTCCTGCCCGATCACCTTTGATCGAAGGGACCACCCCACTAGCATCCGTCACGGCGGCTTCGCCGCATTGGTTCTAGACCCAATCATTGACGGATTTCATCTCACAAGAGTCCTCATGGACAGTGGCAGCAGCCTGAACCTGCTTTACCAGGATACATTGTGAAAAATGGGCATAGATCCCTCGAGGATCAAGCCCACCAAAACGGCCTTTAAAGGTGTCATACCAGGTGTAGAAGCCAACTGTACAGGCTCAGTCACACTAGAAGTGGTCTTCAGATCTTCGGATAACTTCCGAAGCGGGGAGTTAATCTTCGACATAGTCCCGTTCCGTAGTGGCTATCACGCACTGCTCGGGCAAACCGCATTCGCAAAATTCAACGCGGTACCGCACTATGCATACCTCAAGCTCAAGATGCCAGGTCCTGGAGGAGTAATCACGGTCAATGGGAACACTGAACGCTCCCTCCGAACAGAGGAGCACACGGCAGCGCTCGCGGCAAAAATACAAAGCAACCTCTCTAGGCAGTTCTCCAGTTCGGCCTTCAAAAAGCTGGACACTGTCAAGCGCGCCCGGAGTACCCTACAACAAGACCGCCTGGCATGTTCTGAGCTAGCGTAGCAATGCGGCCCCAACCCTAGCCCTCGCGATATAGCGAAGCCAGTGCTTCACGTACATAACTACGCTCTTGAAATACCATGGGCATAGGGGAAGGGGCACTATCATGGCATGCCCGAAATATGGCTTAAACCGCACCAGGGGCTGCCAGATTCCTTTTGTTTTCCTTTTTTCTCTTACTCTCATGACTCCATACTTCGGATGACCCATTCGGCAATTCAACTGCCGCACAAATGATGCAAGATCCAGGAAAGCAGACAAGCCACGCCGCATTATGGAACTCCCAGGTGGTCTCTATTGCGAGCAGTATACCTGTTTTTTAATACAATTCCGCGGCCTGCCACTGGCCAGGACATGTTAAATAGTCCAATTTCTTTTGCTTATCGCACTATTTATATCGTTCCGCTTTCATAGCAGCCTTTCTATAAACAATGCATAGCTTTTTGTCTATTTTTGCATTATCCTCTTTTTATATATATGTTTATTAATAACATGTTGCATCCGTACACTGTGGTACGGCAAAAATACGCCAGGGGCTTCAGTACCCATCAATATGGCGTGAGAAGTCCGTACACTTTCACAAGTGCGGCACCCCGAACTTATAGCACTATATGCATCGGCTCCGAATCATGATTTGGGTCAATAGTTGGGTTTGCCCGGCTCCTATGTTTTGGTGCCTTACGTTCCGCTATATCGGCTAAGGTAGCACTAGGAGAACTACTGCGATTGTTCCCCAGTTGAGCTGGGCTGAGCACCACAGTAGAGAAAGCTAAAACTGACTGTCATGATGAGGCGAGAGACCGGTCGCTGTTCGAGAGGTTTTTCGAGTCCTTAAAGACTTATGCTGCTTCAAGCGAGGAACCGGCTTTGTCCGGCCAAGGCGTGGATAGCGCCCCGAACTCGGTCTTCCAAATACTAGGGGCTTCGCCGAAATTTAAAATTATAGAGTTCTATGGCTAAGTGAGAGTGTTCAAGCATTATAGTCCGATTGCCTTGTTCGTTGTGCTGAGCGCCTCCCTCGACGGACCCAATCATGGGAAAAAGAGCGCTCAGGTTTATCCCGAACACCCCAGAACTAGTGGCATGGGGGCAGAAGCCGACGACTGGCCATCTCTCAATTTTTTGATAAACGGCCGCACAGAAAGTAATATTTTAAATTCAACAAGCATTGCTTAGCGCATATGAACAAGTTTTCAGCGCACAGGATAACACGAGCGAGTTCATTCAAAAATTACATCCTTGGTACATTCATCCGCCATAAGGCGGGCACCAGCCAGAACATCCTTGTAATAGTTCTCGGGCTTGCGATGCTCCTTCCCCGGCGGCGGCCCGTCCCTCACAAGCTTCTCACCGTCCAGCTTACCCCAGTGCACCTTTGCACGGGCAAGGGCCCTACGGGCACCTTCGATGCAGACGGAGCGCTTGATGACCTCGAGCCTTGGACAAGCCTCCACCAGCCGCCGCACCAGTCCGAAGTAGCTCCCAGGCAGGGCCTCTCCAGGCCACAGCCGAACTATGAAGCCCTTCAGGGCTTGTTCGGCCGCCTTGTGGAGCTCGACCAGCTGCTTCAGCTGGTCGCTCAAGGGCACAGGGTGTCCGGCCTCAGCGTACTGAGACCAGAACACCTTCTCCGTCGAGCTGCCTTCCTCGGCTCGGTAGAATGCGGCGGCATCGGATACGCTGCGGGGAAGATCTGCGAATGCCCCTGGAGAGCTCCGGATTCGGGTAAGTAACAAGTAGTTTACTTTTATATGTCTGCTTTGCATAGAGAATGCCTTACCCGCCGCTATCTTTTTCACCGCATCCAATTCCTGGAGGGCCTTCTGGGCTTCGGCCTTGGCAGATTCGGCAGTTTTAAGGGCCGCAGCAAGCTCGGACGCTCGCGTCTTCGAGTCGAGCTCCAAACTCTCATGTTTTTTCATGAGAGCCTGAAGCTCTTGCTGCACCTCGCCGACCTGCGCCTCAAATTTCTCCCGCTCGGTGCGCTCCGTGGCCGCTTTCTTCTCGGCCTCGGACAGCGCCTGCTTGAGGGTCGCCACCTCAGTTGTGGCCCCTACAATAAGCAGTGTACTCCTGTCATTTTTTGCAATTGCGTCTTCTTATAGGCATTTTTTCTATAAGGTATCTCTTACCTTCTTTCTCCTCGAGCTGCCGTTTGGCAAGGCCGAGCTCTTGCTCGGTCCGCTCGAGGCCCTGCTTCAGGGCACCCACCTCCGCAGTCAGTGCGGCGGTGGCCAGCAGCGAAGCCTGCATACGTATATTGACTCCTTTTTAGTTAGAATCCTGCGATATTTAATAGATCCTCTATTCGGCTTTTCTTTTCGAACGCCAAACAGAGCATCAGGGGCTACTATCTATGCGGTAATATTTTTACATATTTTTTACTTACCTCGAAGCCTGTTAGAAGGCTAGCACAAGCTTCAGTCAGTCAGCTTTTGGCGGACCAAACCTTCTGGACCACCATACTCATGATGGTACGGTGCTCCTCGTTGATGGAGGCGCCCTTAAGCACCTCCAGCAGATTGTCCGGCGCCTCCGGTTGGACGGAGGTCGCCGACTCAATAGGCTTGCTCCTCTTGGCAGGAGTTCGCCTGCTGCGGTCTGGAACCGTTGATGATTCCGGCGCGGTGTCCAGCTTAAAGCCGGACTTAGAGCCCTGGGGGTCTTGTCCCCTTTACTCCTGGAGTCCGGGAGGTCGCCTCGCAGTTCCTCCTGGACCACCTCCTCTTGCCCCGGAGCTTGTCGTGATGCCACTTCAGCGTCATCCGCAGCACAGGGGGAGGCAGCGGGCGGAACTGGATTCACGTCCGAGGAATCCAGGGAGCCGCTCGACGACTCGTCGAGCCCGTCCTTGGGCGGGCTGCATGATTATATTTGACGTTATGGAAAGCTGCGCAACAAAAGGAATATCATGAGTTACTCTGGTATCCGAACACTTATGATTTCGCCGGACGCTTGGCCCTGCCCGGCCACTCCTCTTCATCCTCGTCGGCGTCGGGGGCGTAGTCCGGCGGAGGGGTTTTCCTCTTCTTGGACCCTTCGGCCTCCCCTACTGGGGCGGCCTTCCTCTTCTTTCCTCCCCCCGCTGGAGGGGGAGAGGTCTCTTCTTCCTCCTCCTCGTCTTCACGGGAGGAGTGCGTCTCGGACTCGTCGGACGACGAGTCCGACACCACCATATGCCAGGAACTCTTTCGAGTCCCCATGGCCTTCTTCTTCTTGGCCTTCTTCTCCGGCACCACATAAGGTGCCGGAACCAGCAGCTTCACTAGGAGAGCAGGGGCTGGGTCTTCGAGCAAGGGAGCCGGACAGTTAATCAGTCCGGACTTCGCCTGCCAATCCTGTCAAAGGTGAGGGAGTTTAGATCCCGCATAGAGTCAAACTATGAAGAAACTTAACATCCTGTAAAAGATGAAAATATTTTACCTCGCCAGCAGGACGCTGCGAGCTGAATCTGCGGTCTTCGGAGGCGGATGTGGGAGCCTCGGCGCCTTTGGTTAGCCCCTTCCAGACATCTTCGTACGTCGTGTTGAAGAGCCTGCTTAGAGTTCGGTGCTGCGCCGGGTTGAACTCCCACAGATTGAAGTCTCGTTCTTGACACGGAAGGATCCGGTGGACGAGCATGACCTGGACTACGTTGACAAGCTTGAGCTGCTTGTTCACCAGGGACTGGATGCATTTTTGCAGTCCGGTCACCTCTTCTTCGTCGCCCCACGACAAGCCCGTCTCCTTCCAGGACGTGAGCCGCGTAGGGGGTCTGGTTCAGAATTCAGGGGCTGCTATCCACTTCGGATCGCGTGGCTCGGTGATGTAAAACCACCCTGACTGCCACCCCTTCAAGGTCTCCACAAAGGAGCCCTCAAGCCATAGGACGTTGGCTATTTTGCCCGCCATGGCACCTCCGCACTCCGCCTGGTTGCCGCGCACCACCTTTGGCTTGACGTTGAAGGTCTTGAGCCAGAGGCCGAAATGGGGGCGGATGTAGAGGAAAGCCTCGCACACGACGATAAACGCCGAGATATTGAGGATGAAGTTCGGGGCCAGATCATGGAAATCTAGGCCATAGTAGAACATGAGCCCGCGGACGAATGGGTGGAGAGGAAAACCCAGTCCGCGGAGGAAGTGGGGAAGAAATACTACCCTCTCATGGGGCCTTGGGGTGGGGAGAAGCTGCCCCTCCTCAGGAAGCCGGTGCGCGATGTCTTTGGACAGGTATCCGGCCTTCCTTAGCTTTTTGACATGGCCCTCCGTGACGGAGGAGACCATCCACTTGCCTCCCGCTCCGGACATTGTTGGAGAAGGTTGAGGTAGGAAGTGCGGGCTTGGGCGCTGGAGCTCGGGTGCGCAGAAGATGGATAGGCAAAGGAGGAAGAAGGCGTAGGTAAAAAGGTGGATCCTTATCCCCTTATATGGGCGGATGCGACTGTGCGTCCCCACCAGCCTAGTAAAACTCGCTTGCCTCCCAAGCGCTGTGATAAATGGCGCGGTTGGGTTACCCACGTCCGTATTGATGAGAATCCCGTAAATGGGGGACACGATCTCTGCTTTGACAAGATGTGCCAAGGAAACTGCCTCGCAAAACAGGCTGAGGTGGAAAAGTGAAAATGATTCGAATAAAGGCTTGGCTGTAGTGTGATGTCACGCTGCGGAATACATCAGCAGATTAGATTCATGTTCATATTATTCTCTCTATGGTAATACGTGGAAACTTATTTTGCAGAGCCGGACACTACTCTTGGTGTTTACAAACTTTTATGAAGAATTTGGAGGAGGAACCCGCCTTGCAATGCCGAAGACAATCTACGTGCCGGACTCGTCATCATTGAAGCCTGGTTCAGGGGCTACTAAGGGAGTCCTGGATTAGGGGGTCGGGTAGCCGGACTATACCTTTAGCCGGACTCCAGGACTATGAAGATACAAGATTGAAGACTTCGTCCCGTGTCCGGATGGGACTTTCCTTGGCGTGGAAGGCAAGCTTGGTGATGCGGATATTCAAGATCTCCTACCATTGTAACCGACTTTGTGTAACCCTAACCCTCTCCGATGTCTATATAAACTGGAGGGTTTTAGTCCGTAGGACAACTTCATCATACAACAATCATACCATAGGCTAGCTTCTAGGGTTTAGCCTCCTTAATCTCGTGGTAGATCTACTCTTGTACTACCCATATCATCAATATTAATCAAGCAGGACGTAGGGTTTTACCTCCATCAAGAGGGCCTGAACCTGGGTAAAACATCGTGTTCCTTGCCTCCTGTTACCATCCGGCCTAGATGCACAGTTCGGGACCCCCTACCCGAGATCCACCGGTTTTGACATCGACATTCCTGTTTATCCTTGAGTGACATCTCATGAGCAACAATTCTTCCGATGACTTCTGTTGGCTTGAGATCTTTGAATTGGGCATCATTTGGATCAATGTGCACACGGTATCATATTTTCCATCCAAGGCTCTTAGGATCTTCTTGATGATGAATCTATTGGTCATCTCTTCACTCCCTAAGCCGGCAATCTCATTTGTGATAAGAGCAAGCCTAGAGTACATTTCAGCGACACCTTCACCATCCTTCATTTTGAACTTGTCAAGTTGACTTTGAAGCACATCCAACTTGGATTCCTTGACGGAGTTGGTACCTTCATGCATGTCAATCAAAGTATCCCAAATTTCCTTTGCATTCACAACACGGCTAATTTTGTTGAATTCTTCGGGGCACAATCTGTTGAAGAGGATATCACAAGCTTGAGCGTTGTATTGTAGCATCTTCAACTCATTTGCGGTAGCTTCATGATTTGGTTCTTTCCCATCAAAGAATTCACCTTGCAAGCCAACACACACAATAGCCCAAACGGCGGGGTTATGTCCAAGAATATGCATTTTCATCTTATGCTTCCAACTAGCAAAATTAGTACCATCAAAGTAAGGACCTCTATGGTGATAATTTCCCTTGCTAGACGCCATACTCTCCTAGGTTGTGAAATCAAGGCTATGACCACCAAAGGCTATGGAAATCAAAGCAAATGGAGACCAAAGCTGTGATACCACTTGTAGGATCGAAAGTATGTCTAGAGGGGGGGGGGTGATTAGACTACTTGACCAAATAAAAATCTAGCCTTTTCCCAATTTTAGTTCTTGGCAGATTTTAGCTATCTTAGCACAAGTCAAGCAATCTCCACACAATTCAAGCAAGCACGCAAAAAGAGTATATGAGCAGCAGAAAGTAAAGCATGCAACTTGCACGAATGTAAAGGGAAGGGTTTGGAGGATTCAAACGCAATTGGAGACACGGATGTTTTTGTCGTAGTTCCGATAGGTGGTGCTATCGTACATCCACATTGATGGAGACTTCAACCCACGGAGGGTAACAGTTGCGCGAGTCCACGGAGGGCTCCACCCACGAAGGGTCCACGAAGAAGCAACCTTGTCTATTCCATCATGGCCGTCGCCCATGAAGGACTTGCCTCACTAGCGGTAGATCTTCATGAAGTAGGCGATCTCCTTGCCCTTACAAACTCCTTGGTTCAACTCCACAATCTTGTCGGAGGCTCCCAAGTGACACCTAGCCAATCTAGGAGACACCACTCTCCAAGAAGTAACAAATGGTGTGTTGATGATGAACTCCTTGCTCTTGTGCTTCAAATGATAGTCTCCCCAACACTCAACTCTCTTTCACAGGATTTGGATTTGGTGGAAAGAAGATTTGAATGGAAAGCAACTTGGGGAAGGCTAGAGATCAAGATTCATATGGTTGGAATGGAATATCTTGACCTCGATACAAGTGTAGGTGGTTCTCTCTCAGAAAATGTGTATTGGAAGTGTAGGTATGTTCTGATGGCTCTCTCCATGAATGAAGAGTGGGTGGAGGGGTATATATAGCCTCCACACAGAATCTAACCATTACACACAATTTGCCAAACTCGGTGGGACCGAATGGTTAAACTCGGTCGGACCGATTCAGCAAACCTAGTGACCGTTAGGATTTTCAGTGGGACTGAGATGCAACTCGGTAGGACCGATATGGTGAGGGTTAGGGCATAACGTAATCTCGGTGTGACTGATTACACAAACTCGGTGGGACCGATTTTGGTAATAAGCTAACCAGAGAGTTGGTCAGGTAAATTCGGTGGGACCGATTCGCTCATCTCGGTGAGACCGAAATGTTACAAAAGGGAAACAGAGAGTTTACATTGCAATCTCGGTGGGACCGATCGCTCATCTCGGTAAGACCGAAACGTTACAAAGGGAAACAGAGAGATTACAATCCCATCTCGGTGAGACCGAGATCCCTATCGGTGAAACCGAATTGCTAGGGTTGTGGCAGTGGCTATGACATCTGAAACTCGGTGGCGCCGAATAGATAGAATCGGTGGGGCCAAGTTTGACTTTTGGTTTAGGTCATATGTGGATGTGGGAAGGTAGTTGAGGGTTTTGGAGCATATCACTAAGCACTTTGAGCAAGCAAGCCATTAAGCAACACCTCATCCCTCCTTGATAGTATTGGCTTTTCCTATAGACTCAATGTGATCTTGGATCACTAAAATATAAAATGTAGGGTCTTGATCTTGAAGCTTGAGCCAAACTTTTTGTCCTTATAATTTTGAGGGATCCACTTTCCTCATCCATGCCATGCCATTCATTGAGCTTTTCCTGAAATATTAATCTTGGAATAATGTTAGCTCAATGAGCTATATGTTGTTAGGAATTACCAAAACCACCCGGGGATAGTTGCACTTTCAATCTCCCCCTTTTTGGTAATTGATGACAACATATAGATCAAAGCTTCGACAAATGATAATAAGAGTGAAAGATATCGTCGCTTTGAGAAGTATGTGAAAAGCAAGAGCTCCCCCTAAATTTGTGCATATCTTAAGATTTGCTTTGGACTGCAAATGCACAATGAGTTAGGATCATGGGTTACTCTTCCATGTCACATACATCTTGGTGGAGCGCTCAAAATGATAAGAATTAAATACATGCACTCATCATCAAGCAAAGTGAATGATCATATAAGGATAAGTAAGATAATATCACCTAACAAGCATAAGTGTAGCTTATGATCAACCACATGATCATCAATGTCTCACAGATAATAGCGTAGTATCTCAAGCAATCAAAAGACAAACAAAGTTCAACCACCAAAGCAAGAGAGAATAAAAAGCAACGCTCTCTCTCGAAGCCTATGATCTATACATTTTTCTCCCCCTTTGGCAACAAGTTACCAAAACGTTCATAGAAAATGCATAACACTAGAACGTCTCTCGGGCTTGGTCTTCAGGTGGTGGTGTCCGGAGAACTCCAAGGACGAAGGCTTCAGTCGAACTAGACGGAGCTGATGGGGTAGGTGCTGGAGCTGGTGGCACTGAAGCTGTAGCTGGTGCAGATAAGTGGCTCTAGTGTCCGGAACAGGCACTGCAGCAGATCTCTGAGCTCGAGGCACTCTGGCAAATGCATCAGTGGTTGTCTTGCCCTTCCTCTCCCGCATGTCATCCTGTAGCTGCTCCACAACAGACTGAATCTCAGTTACTTTGACATCTAAATCATAGAATTTTTGTTCCACGATTCTTTCCAAGCTCTCCTGGTTTTGAGTTAGGATGGCCAACCCCTTATCAATCCTCAGAGATGATGCTATCAAATAACCAAGCTGGTCCTACTTGCTTTTCAAAAAGTACTTAGATGCCTCCTCTTGAGTTGGCATCTTGGCAGCCTTCTCCATCTTTGCCTTCTCCTTCTTTGCTTGTGCTTGCACTGAGGAGGGTTCATCTTCATTCATCACAACTTGGTTGTCCTTGAAGTCTGGGTAGATAGGCAAGTGTTCCTTATCCAACAAGTATGTTCCTGTGCCCATCTTTGAGTTTATCAACTCCTGGATCTGTGGGGCATATCCACAACTTCTTTTCTGGTCAGCTGCAGTCCTCTTGATAGTCTCAACTATAAGACTCATGACCTTGAACTTCTGTGGCACATTAAATATATGTAGCAAGTTAATTGCATGGCCTCTGATCATTCTGTGATCACCAGACTTGGGCAAGAGAGTGTGCCTAAGGATCCAATTGATTGAAGGCAGCCCTGGCAGCAAGTGTTTTACTGACCCAAACTGGTGAGTCTCAAGATCTTCTTCAGGAATCTCCTTGTACATGTTTGCCATAGAGTTGTGATCCATCTTCTTCTTGGCATAGACATCCAAGTCATCTTCTTCTTCCTTAGGAGCATTGATTAGATTTTCCCATTCCTCAATAGTTGAGTGGTACCTTGTACCTTTAGACATCCATACTATCCTGCCATCTGGATAGAAGTGTGCTGTGGAGTAGAATTGCATTATGAGCTCCTCATTCCACTTTGTGAGCTTCTGCCCAACAAAGTCTGCAACTCCAGAAGCACTGAAGCTGTCAAACACACCAGGATAGTGTTCCTCATTTTCCTTGAGATACTTCCAGTCGACCCACCTCATTTCACACACTATAGGCTTCTTGTCCAGCAGCACTATCTCATAAAAATCTTGTTGTCCCTTTGTGTGGAACCTGTAATCAATAACAGTACTTCTCCTGGTAGCACATGGATCTGTCTCTCTCCATTTCCTCAGTCCCGAGTCTCTCCCGATCTTCATGTTCTCAGCCACAGGATGAGCATCATTGCGGTCTGGAATTTTTGGCTTCAATTTTCTCAAAACATGCTCTTCATCTTCTTCTTCAGCAACAGTCTCAGACACTGGGGCCTTGTTCTTCTCAGCAGCTGGTATGTTTCTGGTATTTCTCTTTGGTGCAGTCTTGGGCTTGGAGGCAGCTTTGGGTGCTTCTTTGGGCTTTGATGATGCAGCCCCTGTCCTGATAACATCACCCATAAGCTTCTGTGCCTTGGGTGCTGGTGCAGCAACCTCTTCTTCCTCTTCTTCTTCCATCATGGAAGCCTTTCCAATCACTCTGGCCATGGTCTTCTTGACCCTTTCCTTCCTTTTCTTTCCTTTTGCAGCAGGTTCTTTGGGTTGAGATTCCAAAGATGCTTGAGAGGATGCTCTAGCCTTAGACATTGGTTGTCTTCCTGCTGGCCTTTTGATCTTCATCCCTGGCTTAACTACAGCTGAGCTGTACTCCTTCTTAACCACTTTCTTCTTTGATGTGGCCTCATCCTCAGTGGCCACATAGTCTTCATCCTCAGACTATGAAGTTTTCTTCTTGCTTGCTCTAGTGGCAGCCTTTGGCAAATTGCTTGGGGTGCTCCTGCTACCATCATCTGAACTGCTAGAGGGACTAGTGCCCTCACTCAGGTGAACCTGCTCCTCTGACCTGTTCTGGCTGTCACTCTGGTCAGACATGTTGCAAACACTGACAGCAGACCCTGTGAATAGATATAGATGAGATAGAGTGGATGAGCATCACAAAATGCAGACGTTTTTGCAAAAGAATGAGTCAAAAACTTAGTTTTAATTTTCCACAGAAAGCATTTCGGATCAACCGATTTGCAAACTCGGCGATATCGAAGCAGCTGTTGGAACCTAAACTAGTGAACTCGGTCAGACTGAGTCACAGTTCGGTGGCACCGAGACTGCTAGGGTTTCACAAAGTCCTGAACTCGGTCACACCGATTTGCAATTCTCGGTCAGACCGAGAACCACATGTGCAATGGCCTTGGCCGAATCGGTGGAACCGAGTTCTGCAACCCGGTGGGTCCGAGATGGTTTCGGCGGAAACCTAACCCTAAATTTTCGATTCAACTCTAATCTACGGAGTGTTTTGACTGGATAGAAGTGTTTCAATCATGGTAAGAATCATAATGAACACTGTGATCGAGTCCATACCCTAGTTTGGCGATGAACTCGCTACAACGGCAACGGCGGGGAAGAATTCCATTGACGGCGGCGGAGACCAGCGACAGGAGGTGGCTGGCGACGAGGAGGACGATCCGGAGACCCAGGAGGCAGAGCGAGCTATGCGCGGGCGAAGGGGTTTCGGAGAAATTTCCAAAATTTTGCCCATGAGTATATATAGCTGAGGGTATGCTTCCTAGAAGTTTCTTTATTTCCTAAATTTTTAAATATTCCAAAACTAATAAAAAATATTTTTGCGGATTTTTCGGAGTCTGTTTACTTACCGTATCATGTACCTCCTTATTTTCACGATTCTCGAGTGTTCTGGAAGGACTCTTTTATGCGCTCTTCCGGTGTCAAAGTTTGAATAATATTACTTTCAACATTAATGGGCGTACCTGAGATGTAATGCTTTATTCGTTGCCCATTGACAACCTTCGGGTTAGTACCTTCGGAGTTATTTATTTTGATGGCTCCATACCGATAAACCTCCTCGATAACATAGGGGTCTTCCCATTTTGAGAGGAGTTTCCTGCAAAGAATCCGAAACGAGAGTTGTACAAAAGAACATATTCTCCAACTTTAAACTCACGCTTTTGGATTCTTTTGTCATGCCATCTTTTAACTTTTTCTTTGAATAATTTTGCATTTTCATAAGCTTGGGTTCTCCATTCATCTAAAGAGCCAATATCAAATAACCTCTTTTCACCGGCAAGTTTGAAATCATAGTTGAGCTCTTTGATGCCCACTATGCTTCATATTCTAACTCAAGACGCAAATGACAAGCTTTTCCATAAACCATTTTATAAGGGGACATACAAATAGGATTTTTATATGTTGTTCTATAAGCCCAAAGTGCATGATCTAATTTCTTAGACCAATTCTTCCTGGACCTATTGACAGTCTTTTGCAAAATTAATTTTATTTCTCTATTGCTAAGTTCAACTTGACCACTAGACTGAGGATGATAAGGTGATGCAATTCTGTGGTTAACATCATACTTGGCAAGCATTTTATGAAAAGCACCCTGAATAAAGTGTGAACCACCATCAGTCATTAAATATCTAGGGACTCCAAACCTTGGAAAAATAACTTCCTTAAGCATTTTAATATAGGTGTTGTGACCATCACTACTGGTTGGAATAGCTTCTACCCATTTAGTAACATAATCAATAGCAACCAAAATATGTGTATACCCATTAGAGGAAGGCAAAGATCCCATGTAATGAAATCCCCAAACATAAAATGGTTCAACAACAAGTGAATAATTCATAGGCATTTCTTGATGCTTACCGATATTACCTATGATTTGACATTCATCACAAGACGAACTTACGGGCATCCTTGAAGAGAGTAGGCCAATAAAATCCAGATTGCAATACCTTATGAGCGGTTCTATCTCCAGCATGGCCCTCCATAAGCTTCGGTGTGACATTTCTGTAGGATTTGTCCCTGTTCATGCTCGGGTACACAACGTCTAATAATACCATCTACTCCTTCTTTATAAAGATCTGGGTCATCCCAAAAGTAATGTCTTAAATCATAGAAGAATTTTTTTCTTTTGTTGGTATGTAAAGCTAGGTGGTAAATATTTAGCAACAATGTAGTTAGCATAATCAACATACCAAGGAGTAGTATGAGCAACATTTATTGCAGCTAACGGCTCATCAAGAAAACTATCATCAATAGGTAGTGGGTCACCAGGCAAAATTTTGAGCCTAGAAAAATTATTAGCTATTGGATTCTCAGCTCCTTTTCTATCAATGATATGTAAATCAAATTCTTGTAACAAGAGAACCCATCGAATATGTCTAGGTCTAGAATCTTTCTTTTCCATAAGATATTTAATAGCAGCATGGTCTGTGTGAACAGTTACTTTGGAATCAACAATATAAGGTCTAAATTTATCGCAAGCAAACACCACTGCTAAGAATTCTTTTTCAGTAGTAGCATAATTTCTTTGAGCACTGTCTAGAGTTTTACTAGCATAATGAATATCATTTAGTTTCTTATCAACTGTTTGTCCTAGAACAACACCAACAACATGATTACTAGCATCAGACATAATTTCAAAAGGCAAGTTCCAATCAGGTGGTTGAACAATAGGTGCAGAAATTAAGGCTTTCTTGAGTGTTTCAAAGGCTTCTAAACAATCATCATCAAACACAAAAGGAATATCCTTTTGCAAAAGATTCATAAGAGGCCTAGAAATTTAGAGAAGTCTTTGATAAATTTCCTATAGAAACCAGCATGACCTAAGAAACTACGAATACCTTTTATATCTTTAGGACATGGAATTTTCTCAATTGCATCAACCTTATCTTGGTCCACTTCAATACCTCTTTCAGAAATTTTATGACCCAAGACAATGCCTTCATTAATCATAAAGTGGCACTTCTCCCAATTCAAGACAAGATTTGTTTGTTCACATATCTGCAAAACTCTCTCAAGATTGCTTAAGCAATCATCAAAAGACTACCCATAAACAGAGAAGTCATCCATGAAAACCTCAACAATCTTTTCACAAAAGTCAGAGAATGTAGCAGTCATACATCTTTGAAAGGTAGCAGATGCATTACATAAACTGAAAGGCATACATCTATAAGCATAGGTTCCAAAGGGACATGTAGAAGTGGTCTTTTCTTGATCAGGTTGAGAAACAGGTATTTGTGAAAAACTAGTATATCCATCAAGGAAGCAAAAGTGTGTGTCTTAGATAATCTTTCAAGCATTTGATCAATAAAAGGCAGAGGGTAATGATCTTTTCTAGTTGATTTATTTAATTTTCTAAAATCAATTACCATTCTATAGCCTATAAAAATTCTTTGTGGAATAAGTCCATTCTTATCATTAGGAACAACAGTTATACCTCCTTTATTAGGGACACAATGAACAGGACTTACCCATCTACTATCAGCTATAGGATAGATTATACCTGCTTCTAGAAGTTTTAAGATTTCCATTCTTACCACTTCTTTCATCTTCGGGTTTAACCAATGTTGGTGATCAACAAATGGTTTAGCATCAGGTTACATATTAATTTTGTGTTGACATAGAGTGGGACTAATGCCCTTTAAATCATCAAGAGTATATCTAATAGCAACTCGGTGCTTCCTTAGAACTTTCAATAATCTTTCTTCTTCATGTTCTGAAAGGTTAGCACTAATAATAACATGATATATCTTCTTTTCATCAAGATAAGCATATTTCAAAGTGTTTGGAAATTGTTTTAATTCAAACACAGGATCACCTTTAGGTGGAGCAGGACCTCCTAGAGTTTCAATAGGCAAGTTGTGTTTAAGTAGAGGACGTTGTTCAAAGAAAATCTTATCTATTTCATTTCTTTCATGCATATGTAAATCATTTTCATGGTCTAGCAAATATTGTTCTAAAGGATCAGTAGGTGGTACAACAATAGAAGCAAGACCAATTAATTCATCCTTACTAGGCAATTCTTTTTCATGAAGCTTTCTACTAAACTTGGAAAAATTAAACACATGAGACTCATCACCAAAACTAACACTGACAGTTTGTTTCTCACAATCTATCTTAGCATTAACGGTGTTCAAGAAAGGTCTACCAAAGATAATGGGAAAAAATCATCTTGTGGGGAACCAAGAACAAGAAAATCAGTAGGGTATTTTATTTTCCCACACAAGACTTCAACATCTCTAACAATCCCAATTGGTGATATAGTGTCTCCATTAGCAAGTTTAATAGTAACATCTATGTCTTCTATTTCTGCAGGTGCTATGTCATTCATAATGTCTTGATATAAGGTGGAAGGAATAGCACTCACACTAGCACCTATGTCACATAAACCATGATAACAGTGATCTCCTATTTTAACTGAGATGACGGGCATGCCAACAACAGGTCTATGTTTATCCTTTTTATCAGGTTTGGCAATTATAGTAGCTTCTTCACAGAAGTAAATAACACGCCCATCCATATCTTCTTCTAAGAGATCTTTAACCATAGCAATACTAGGTTCTACTTTAATTTGTTCATCAGTTTTAGGTGTTCTAATATAGCTTTTGTTAACCACGGTTGAAACTTTAGCATGTTCCTTTATCCTAACAGGGAAAGGTGGTTTCTCAATATAAGCAGAAGGAACGACTGGATCAACATTATAAAGTATAGTTTCTTCTTTAACTGGTACCGATTATTTAATTTCTTCTTTAATAGGTGGGTGATATTTAAACCACTTCTCTTTAGGGAGATCAACATGAGTAGAAAATGATTCACAAAAGGAGGCTACTATCTCAGAATCAAGTCCGTATTTAGTGCTAAACTTTTGAAAAGCATCGGTATCCATAAAAGATTTAACACAATCATACTTAAGTTTATTACCTGACTCTTTACCTTTGTCGAGTTCCCAATCTTCAGAGTTGCGCTTAATTCTTTCTAAAAGATCCCACCGGAATTCAATAGTCTTCTTCATAAAGGAACCATCACAAGAAGTATCAAGCATGGTTTGACCATTACGAGAAAGCCGATCATAAAAGTTTTGGATAATAATTTCTCTTGAGAGCTCATGATTGGGGCTTGAATATAACATTGACTTAAGCCTCCCCCAAGCTAGAGCGATACTTTCTGCTTCACGAGGCCAAAAATTATATATATAAGTCTGATCACGATGAACTAGATGCATAGGATAATTTTTTTGATGGAACTCCAATTTCAAACGATCCCAATTCCAAGATCCATGCCAATGCCTTTCCCTTCAAAGATAAAGGAAAAACCTTCTTCATAACTTCATCTCCGGGTAAACCTACAAGCTTGAACAATCCACATATTTGTTCTACATATATCACGTGCATATCAGGATGTTCAGTTCCATCTCCTGCATAAGGATTAGCTAGCAGTTGTTCTATCATACTCGAAGGAATTTCATATTAAATACTTTCAGTAGGTGCAGTAGGTTGAGGGGTAGCTAATTGTGGTTCCAGTCGAGGTGAAGATACCCCGAACATACCCCTCAAAGGATTGTTTTCCATAGTAACAAGTGACAATAAATTTCAGCACACTATATAAATGTTGCCTTACCAAATTCCACTTACCAAAGGTGCTTCACTCCCCGACAATGGTGCCAGAAAATATACTTGATGACCCACAAGTATAGGGGATCTATTGTAGCTCTTTTTGATAAGTAAGAGTGTCGAACCCAACGAGTAGCAGAAGGAAATAGCAAGTGGTTTTCAGTAAGGTAATGTCTGCAAGTGCTGAAATTGTAAGTAGCAGAGTAGTTTGATAGAAAGGTAATTTGTAACGAGCAAGTAACGACAGTAGTAACAAAAGTGCAGCAAGGTAGCCCAATCATTTTGAGGCAAAGTACAGGCCAAAACGGTCCCTTATGATAAGCAAAGCGTTCTTGAGGGTACACGAGAATTTCATCTAGTCACTTTCATCATGTTGGTTTAATTCGTGTTCGGTACTTTGATAATTTGATATGTGGGTGGACCAGTGCTTAGGTGTTGTTATTACTTGAACAAACCTCCTACTTATGATTAACCCTCCCGCAAGCATCCGCAACTATGAGAAAAGTATTAAGAATAAATTCTAACCATAGCATTAAACTTTTGGATCCAATCGGTCCCTTACGGAATAGCGCATAAACTGGGGTTTAAGCTTCTGTCACTCTCGAAACTCATCATCTAATTGCTACTCCACAATGCATTCCCTTAGGCCCAAATATGGTGAGGTGTCATGTAGTCGACGTTCACATGACACCACTAAGGGAATCACAACATACATACTATCAAAATATCGAACACATATCAAGTTCACATGATTACTTGCAACATGATTTCTCCCGTGACCTCAAGAACAAAAGTAACTACTCACAAATTATAATCATGCTCAAGATCAGAGAGGTATTAAATAGCATATTGGATCTGAACATATAATCTTCCACCAAATAAACCACATAGTAATCAACTACAAGATGTAATCAACACTACTAGTCACCTACAAGCACCAATCTATAGTTCCAGTAACAAGATTGAACACAAGAGATGAACTAGGGTTTGAGATGAGATGATGTTGTTGAAGATGTTGATGGAGATTGCCCTTCCCAAGATGGGAGAGTTGTTGGTGATGACGATGATGATGATTTCCTCCTCCGGGAGGGAAGTTCCCTAGACGGAATTGCTTCGCCGGAGGGCAAAAGTCCTCCTGCCCAAGTTCCTCCTCGAGACGGCGGTGCTCCGTCCCGAAAGTCCTCTCTTTATTTTGTGTAGGTCAAAATGGCCTATATACCATAAGATGGGCATCGGAGGTGGGCCTGGGAGCACAACCCACCAGGGCGCGTCTGGGCCCCTGGCGCGCCCAGTGGGTTGTGCCCACCTGGTGGGCCCCACTGGTAGTTATTTGCTCCAATATTCCTCAAATATTCCATAAAAAATCTTCGTGAAGTTTCAGCTTGTTTGGAGTTGTGCAGAATAGGTAGCCTGATGTAGCTTTTCTAGGTCCAGATTTCCAGCTGCCGGAATTCTCCCTCTTTGTGTATACCTTGCATATTATGAGAGAAACGGCATTAGAGTTACTCCAAAAGGCATTATTATGTATAAAAACATTATAAATAACAGTAAGAAAACATGATGCAAAATGGACGTATCACTAGACGAGGCAGAAGGGAGGCCGAGCAGTCCAATCTCCCGCGCCCTAACTTGGCGGCGGAATACACCTACGGCGGCAGAGAAGACGAGGTCCACGGCCGGCGTGAGGACGACGTTGAAGAGGCCACAGCAGCTAAGCGCTTCATCTCCAGCGTCAACATGAGCTAGCGGTGGCACTAGGGTTTGAGCGAGGTGGCAAGGTGGAAGAGGAGATAATGACCGCGCATGGGTGTGTATTTATAAGGTAAAGGGCTGTGCAGCGTAATTACGCAGGTGCCCCTGGTGGTTCACATCTGATTTACATGTGGCATGCATGCAACTCATTGAGAGTTGATCCATGTTCCGACGCACGTCTGGTTTGTTGGGTGGTCGTTCTAGCTTCTCCGGTATTCAGGCAAAAGAGATATAGCATCGAAAGCAGATTTTAAATGTGTGTCTCTTTATCTTCAGCTAATAAGGACGCGGTGAAGACATTTGACATGTTTCAACAGAATGCATACAATTAGATAGACAGAATTTGAGGAAGAAGCACAGAAGGGGTTAGGGTCCGATCACATTCACTTAGTTCAGAAAATGGCAATTTTGTAGACATAGCTATAAGTGAATGCTGTAGAGGACAAAACACATGTATACATATATATCAGAAAAGTCCAAATCAACATTGCGAAGATAAACCTTGAAGTCAAATCAATGTTGAAGACAAACCAAATGCGAAGATAATGCAATCATGACGCCAAATGAAAATCTTCAGGAAAGTTTGGTGGTGGCGTTACCCACCGTATAGGAAGTATTAGACCCAGACACGATGCACAATTATGGTGGTGCTCCGAAGTCAAATTCCACATTAATGTATTCACACTTAGAGGGTAAGTCTTCATTGATTGAAGATATACGTTACTTTGTGTGTTGCACATCTAAGTCATCAACATGCATAAGCGTTAGGATGTGTGTCCAATCACAGGACATTCGAGGATTCTAAGATATTTAGCTCACACCGCAGCTTGCAAAACCTTTTCTCATCCAAGGTCTTTGTGAATATATCTGTCAATTGCTCTTCAGTGTTTGACGTGAATGATATCAATGTCTTCCTTCACAACATGATCTCTGAGAAAGTGATGACGGGTCTGAATGTGCTTTGTCTGCGAGTGTTGAACTGGGTTGTTGGTAATCTTGATGGTGCTTTCATTGTCGCAATAGAGTGGCACATGCTTCAGGTGGATGCCATAGTCCTTGAGAGTTTGCTTCATCCATAGAAGCTGAGCGCGGCAAGATCCAGCAGCAATGTATTCGGATTCAGCAATGGAGAGTGGTACACGGTTCTGCTTCTTTGAAGACCAACAGACAAGAGATCGTCCAAGAAAGTGACATGTGCTTGATGCGGACTTGCGATCAACCTTGTCACCAGCATAATTAGCATATGAGAATCCAACTAGATCAAATTCTGAGCCCTTTGGATACTATAATCCTAGTGTTGGGTGTAAGCCAAATATCGAAGAATTCACTTCACAACTAAGTAATGCGATTCCTTTGGTGCCGCTTGGAATCGGGCACACATGCAAACGCTAAGCATTATATCATGCCTAGATGCACATAAGTAGAGTAAAAAAACCAATCATGGAACGGTATACCTTTTGATCAAACTCCTTATCATTGTCGTCGGGGCCCAATTGGCCTTTGGTTGGCATTGGCGTCATGTACCCTTTGCAGTCTTGCATTCCAAACTTCTTCAAGCAATCTTTGAGATATTTATCTTGTGATATGAAGATTCCATTACTCTGCTGACGGATTTGAAGACCAAGGAAGAACTTCAACTCACCCATCATGGACATCTGATATTGCTCTTGCATCATATGCCCAAATTCATCATTGTATCTCTTGTCGGTGCAACCGAAAATAATGTCATCCACATCAGTTCACCATCATATCTCTTCGTGAAGAGAGTGGGATCTAGGGAACCAAGTTTGAAGCCTTTGCTCTTTAGGAAGTCTTTGAGTGTGTCATACCAAGCGCGAGGGCTTGTTTGAGGCCATACAGTGCCTTGTTAAGCTTGTATACCATATCAGGACGCTTTGGGTCTTCTAAGCCAGGTGGTTGTGAAACATACACTTCTTCTTCAATTTTGCTGTTGAGGAAGGCACTCTTTACATCCATTTGGTACAAAAGAATATTGTTGTGGTTGGCATAGGCTAGCGGTATGCGAATGGATCCAATACTAGCCACAGGAGCAAAGGTTTCATCGAAGTCAATCCCTTCGACTTGTGTGTAACATTGAGCAACGAGACGAGCCATGTTTCTGACAACTTGACCATGCTCATCTTGTTTGTTGCGATAGATCCATTTGGTGCCGATGATATTGTGCTTGCGAGGTTCAGGACGCTTTACCATCTCCCATATATTGTTCATCTCAAACTGTTGAAGCTCTTCTTGCATAGCTTGAATCCATTCAGGTTCCATGAGGGCTTCATCAACTTTCTTGGGTTTATAAATAGAGACAAATGCAAAGTGCCCACAGAAATTTGCTAGCTGTTGTGTTGCTCTTGAATGAGTGAGTGGACCAGGTGCATTTATGCTATCAATTATCTTCTCAATCTATACTTCATTTGCAATGCAAGGATGAACTGGACGAAGATTTTACCCTTGCTGATCATTGTCTTCATCTTCAGCATTGGCTTCAGGTTGAGCAGTGTCTTCATGCTGATTAGGTGCAGAAATGATGATTTCCTCTTCATCCTGTCCTTCGAAAGGTATGATTTCTCCAGTACCCATAAGCTTGATAGATTCACTTGGTGTAGCTTCATCTAGCACATTTGGCAGGTGCTCTCTTTGCGAGCCGTTAGTCTCATCGAACCGCACATCCACAATTTCAACCACTTTATAGTGAAAGAGGTTGAAGACTCTGTAGGAGTGCGAGTCCTTTCTGTAGCCAAGCATAAAACCTTCATGTGCTTTCGGTGCAAATTTTGAAGTGTGATGCAGATCCTTGATCCAGCACCTAGCACCAAATACTCTGAAATAGCTGACATTTGGCTTCTTACCAGTCAGAAGCTCATATGATGTCTTCTTTAGGAACTTGTGAAGATAAACACGGTTGATGATGTGGCATGCTTTATCAATAGCTTCGGGCCAGAATTTCCTTGGAGTCTTGTACTCATCAAGCATCGTTAGGGCCATCTCAATGAGGCTTATGTTCTTGCACTCCATGATGCCATTCTGCTGAGGTGTGTATGGAGCAGAGAACTCATGCGTGATGCCCAATGTATCAAGATAAGTGTCGAGGCTGGTGTTCTTGAATTCATTGCAGTTGTCACTTCTGATGTGCTTGATCTTGATGCCATAGTTAGTCATGGCACGATTGGCGAATACTCTGAAGGCATCCTGCACTTCAGTCTTGTAGAGAATTATGTGCACCCATGTATATCTTGAGTAATCATCAATGATGATGAAACCATAGAGACATGCAGTTGTAGTAAGGGTAGAGTAGTGAGTAGGGCCAAATAAGTCCATGTGAAGCAGCTCGAAGGGACGTGTCATCATCATGATTGTCTTCGAGGGATGCTTGGCCCTAGTCATCTTTCCGGCTTCGCAGGCACCACACAAATGATCCTTCTTGAACTTGACTCCCTCGATGCCTATGACATGCTTCTTCTTCATGAGAGTGTGCAAGTTCCTCATGCCAGTATGCCCTAGCCTCCTGTTGGGGAACGTAGTAATTTCAAAAAAAAATCCTACGCACACGCAAGATCGTGGTGATGCATAGCAATGAGAGGGGAGAGTGTTGTCTACGTACCCTCATAGACCGAAAGCGGAAGCGTTAGCACAACACGGTTGATGTAGTCGTACGTCTTCACGATCCGACCGATCCAAGTACCAAACGCATGGCACCTCCGAGTTCAGCACATGTTCAGCTCGATGACGTCCCGCGAACTCCAATCCAGTAGAGCTTCACGGGAGAGTTCCGTCAGCACGACGGCATGGTGACAATGATGATGTTCTACCGTCGCAGGGCTTCGCCTAAGCACTGCTACAATATGATCGAGGTGGATTATGGTGGAAGGAGGCACCGCACACGGCTAAGAGATCAAGAGATCAATTGTTGTGTCTATGGGTGCCCCTGCCCTCGTATATAAAGGAGTGGAGGAGGGGGAGGGCCAGCCCTCTCTATGGCGCGCCCTAGGGGAGTCCTACTCCCACTGGGAGTAGGATTCCTCCTTTCCTAGTAGAACTAGGAGCCCTTCCAAGTAGTAGGAGTAGGAGGGAAGGAAAGGGAAGGAAAAAGGAGAAGGAAGGAAGGGGGCGCCCGCCTCCCTAGTACAATTCGGACCTCTCCTTTCCCGTATGGCCCATTAAGGCCCAATACGAATTCTCGTAACTCCCCGGTACTCCCAAAAATACCCGAATCACTCGGAACCTTTCCGATGTCTGAACATAGTCGTCCAATATATCGATCTTTACGTATCGACCATTTCGAGACTCCTCGTCATGTCCCTGATCTCATCCGGGACTCCGAACTCCTTTGGTACATCAAAACACATAAACTTATAATATAACCGTCATCGAACTTTAAGCGTGCGGACCCTACGGGTTCGAGAACTATGTAGACATGACCGAGACACGTCTCCAGTCAATAACCAATAGCGGAACCTAGATGCTCATATTGGCTCCTACATATTCTACGAAGATCTTTATCGGTCAAACCGCATAACAACATACGTTGTTCCCTTTGTCATCGGTATGTTACTTGCCCGAGATTCGATCGTCGGTATCTCAATACCTAGTTCAATCTCGTTACCGGCAAGTCTCTTTACTCATTCCGTAATACATCATCCCACAACTAACTCATTAGTTGCAATGCTTGCAAGGCTTATAGTGATGTGCATTACCGAGTGGGCCCAGAGATACCTCTCCGACAATCGGAGTGACAAATCCTAATCTCGAAATATGCCAACCCAACAAGTACCTTCGGAGACACCTGTAGAGCACCTTTATAATCACCCAGTTACGTTGTGACATTTGGTAGCACACAAAGTGTTCCTCCGGTAAACGGGAGTTGCATAATCTCATAGTCATAGGAACATGTATAAGTCATGAAGAAAGCAATAGCAACAAACTAAACGATCAAGTGCTATGCTAACGGAATGGGTCAAGTCAATCACATCATTCTCCTAATGATGTGATTCCCGTTAATCAAATGACAACTCATGTCTATGGTTAGGAAACATAACCATCTTTGATCAACGAGCTAGTCAAGTAGAGGCATACTAGTGACACTCTGTTTGTCTATGTATTCACACATGTATTATGTTTCCGGTTAATACAATTCTAGCATGAATAATAAACATTTATCATGATATAAGGAAATAAATAATAACTTTATTATTGCCTCTAGGGCATATTTCCTTCAGTCTCCCACTTGCACTAGAGTCAATAATCTAGTTCACATCGCCATGTGATTTAATACCAATAGTTCACATCACCATGTGATTAACACCCATAGTTCACATCGACATGTGACCAACACCCAAAGGGTTTACTAGAGTCAATAATCTAGTTCACATCGCTATGTGATCAACACCCAAAGAGTACTAAGGTGTGATCATGTTTTGCTTGTGAGAGAAGTTTAGTCAACGGGTCTGCCACATTCAGATCCGTAAGTATTTTGCAAATTTCTATGTCAACAATGCTCTGCACGGAGCTACTCTAGCTAATTGCTCCCACTTTCAATATGTATCCAGATTGAGATTTAGAGTCATCTGGATCAGTGTCAAAATTTGCATCGACGTAACCCTTTACGACGAACCTTTTTGTCACCTCCATAATCAAGAAACATATCCTTATTCCACTAAGGATAATTTTGACCGTTGTCCAGTGATCTACTCCTAGATCACTATTGTACTCCCTGGCCAAAAACAATGTAGGGTATACAATAGATCTGGTACACAGCATGGCATATTTTATAGAACCTATGGCCAAGGCATAGGGAATGACTTTCATTCTCTTTCTATCTTCTGCCGTGGTCGGGCTTTGAGTCTTACTCAGTTTCACACCTTGTAACACAGGCAAGAACTCTTTCTTTGACTGTTCCATTTTGAACTACTTCAAAATCTTGTCAAGGTATGTACTCATTGAAAAACTTATCAAGCGTCTTGATATATCTCTATAGATCTTGATGCTCAATATGTAAGCAGCTTCACTGAGGTCTTTCTTTGAAAAACTCCTTTCAAACACTCCTTTATGCTTTGCGGAATAATTCTACATTATCTCTGATCAACAATATGTCATTCACATATACTTATCAGAAATGTTGTAGTGCTCCCACTCACTTTCTTGTAAATACAGGCTTCACCGCAAGTCTGTATAAACTATATGCTTTGATCAACTTATCAAAGCGTATATTCCAACTCTGAGATGCTTGCACCAGTCCATAGATGGATCGCTGGAGCTTGCATATTTTGTTAGCACCTTTAGGATTGACAAAACTTTCTTGTTGCATCATATACAACTCTTCTTTAATAAATCCATTAAGGAATGTAGTTTTGTTTATCCATTTGCCAGATTTCATAAAACATGGAAATTTCAAACATGATTCGGACAGACTTAAGCATAGATACGAGTGAGAAACTCTCATCGTAGTCAACACCTTGAACTTGTCGAAAACCTTTTGCGACAATTCTAGCTTTGTAGATAGTAACACTACTATCAGCGTCCGTCTTCCTCTTGAAGATCCATTTAATCTCAATGGCTCACCGATCAATGGGCAAGTCAATCATAGTCCATACTTTGTTCTCATACATGGATCTCATCTCAGATTTCATGGCCTCAAGCCATTTCGCGGAATCTGGGCTCATCATCGCTTCCTCATAGTTCGTAGGTTCGTCATGGTCAAGTAACATGACCTCCAGAACAAGATTACTGTACCACTCTGCTGCGGATCTCACTCTGGTTTACCTACGAGGTTCGGTAGTAACTTGATCTGAAGTTACATGATCATCATCATTAGCTTCCTCACTAATTGGTGTAGTAGTCACAGGAACAGATTTCTGTGATGAACTACTTTCCAATAAGGGAGCAGGTACAATTACCTCATCAAGTTCTACTTTTCTCCCACTCACTTCTTTTGAGAGAAACTCCTTCTCTAGAAAGGATCCATTCTCAGCAACGAATATCTTGCCTTCGGATCTGTGATAGAAGGTGTACCCAACAGTTTCTTTTGGGTATCCTATGAAGATTTACTTCTCCGATTTGGGTTCGAGCTTATCATGTTGAAACTTTTTCACATAAGCATCGCAGTCTCAAACTTTAAGAAATGACGACTTTGGTTTCTTGCCAAACCACAGTTCATACGGTGTCGCCTCAACGGATTTAGATGGTGCCCTTTTTAACGTGAATGCAGCTGTCTCTAATGCATAACCCCAAAACTATAGTGATTAATTGGTAAGAAACATCATAGATTGCACTATCCAATAATAGTACGGTTATGACGTTCGGACACACCATTATGCTGTGGTGTTCCAGGTGGCATGATTTTGTGAAACTATTCCACATTGTTTTAATTGAAGACCAAACTCGTAACTCAAATATTTGTCTCTGCGATCAGATCATAGAAACTTTATTTTCTTGTCACGATGATTTTCTAGTTCACTCTGAAGTTCTTTGAACTTTTCAAATGTTTTAGACTTATGTTTCATCAAGTAGATATACCCATATCTTCTCAAATCATCTGTGAAGGTCGGAAAATAACGATACCCGCCGCGAGCCTCAACACTCATCAGACTGCATACACCAGTATGCATTATTTCCAATATGTCAGTTGCTTGCTCCATTGTTCCGGAGAACGGAGTCTTAGTCATCTTGCCCATGAGGCATGGTTCGCAAGCATCAAAATGATTCATAATCAAGTGATTCCAAAAGCCCATCAGCATGGAGTTTCTTCATGCGCTTTACACCAATATGACCTAAACGGCAGTGCCACAAATAAGTTGCACTATCATTATTAACTTTGCATCTTTTGGCTTCAATTATGAATATGTGTATCACTACGATCGAGATCCAACGAACCATTTTCATTGGGTGTATGACCATAGAAGGTTTTATTCATGTAAACAGAACAACAATTATTCTCTTACTTAAATGAATAACCGTATTTTCAATAAACATGATCAAATCATATTCATGCTCAACGCAAACACCAAATAACACTTATTTAGGTTCAACACTAATCCCGAAAGTATAGGGAGTGTGCGATGATGATCATATCAATCTTGGAACCACTTCCAACACACATCGTCACTTCACCCTTAACTAGTCTCTGTTCATTCTGCAACTCCCGTTTTGAGTTACTACTCTTAGCAACTGAACCAGTATCAAATATCGAGGGGTTGCTATGAACACTAGTAAAATACACATCAATAATCTGTATATCAAATATACCTTTGTTCACTTTGCCATCCTTCTTATCTACTAAATACTTGGGGCAGTTCCGCTTTTAGTGACCAGTCCCTTTGCAGTAGAAGCACTTAGTCTCAGGCTTAGGTCCAGACTTGGGCTTCTTCACTTGAGCAACAACTTGCTTGTCGTTCTTCTTGAAGTTCCCTTTCTTTCCCTTTGCCCTTTTTTGAAACTAGTGGTCGTGTTAATCATCAACACTTGATGCTCTTTCTTGATTTCTACCTTCATCGATTTCATCACCATGAAAAGCTCGGGAATCGTTTTCGTCATCCCTTGCATACTATAGTTCATCACGAAGTTCTACTAACTTGGTGATGGTGACTAGAGAATTCTGTCAATCACTATTTTATCTGGAAGATTAACTCTCACTTGATTCAAGCGATTGTAGTACCCAGACAATCTGAACACATGCTCACTGCTTGAGCTATTCTCCTCCAGCTGTTAGCTATAGAACTTGTTGGAGACTTCATATCTCTCAACTCGGGTATTTGCTTAAAATATTAACTTCAACTCCTGGAACATCCATATGATCCATGACGTTCAAAACATCTTTGAAGTCCTGATTCTAAGCTATTAAGCATGGTGCACTAAACTATCAAGTAGTCATCATATTAAGCTAGCCAAACGTTCATGACGTATGCATTTGCTCCTGCAATAGGTCTGTCACCTAGCGGTGCATCAAGGACATAATTCTTCTGTGCAGCAATGAGGATAAACCTCAGATCACGGATCCAATCCGCATCATTGCTACTAACATCTTTCAACTTAGTTTTCTCTAGGAACATATCAAAAATAAAACAGGGGAGCTAAACGCGAGCTATTGATCTACAACATAGATATGCTAATACTACCAGGACTAAGTTCATGATAAATTTAAGTTCAATTAATCATATTACTTAAGAACTCCCACTTAGATAGACATCCCTCTAATCCTCTAAGTGATCACGTGATCCAAATCAACTAAACCATAACCGATCATCACGTGAAATGGAGTAGCTTTCAATGGTGAACATCACTTATGTTGATCATATCTACTATATGATTCACGCTCGACCTTTCGGTCTCAGTGTTCCGAGGCCATATCTGCATATGCTAGGCTCGTCAAGTTTAACCTGAGTATTCTGCGTGTGCAAAACTGGCTTGCACCCGTTGTAGATGGACGTAGAGCTTATCACACCCGATCATCACGTGGTGTCTGGGCACGACGAACTTTGGCAACGGTGCATACTCAGGGAGAACACTTTTATCTTGAAATTTAGTGAGAGATCATCTTATAATGCTACCGTCAATCAAAGCAAGATAAGATGCATAAAAGATAAACATCACATGCAATCAAAATATGTGACATGATATGGCCATCATCATCTTGTGCCTTTGATCTCTATCTCCAAAACATCGTCATGATTTCCATCATCACCGGCATGACACCATGATCTCCATCATCTTGATCTATATCAATGTGTCGTCACATGGTCGTCTCGCCAACTATTGCTCTTGCAACTATTGCTATCACATAGCGATAAAGTAAAGCAATTATTTGGCGCTTGCATCTTATGCAATAAAGAGACAACCATAAGGCTTCTGCCAGTTACCGATAACTTCAACAAAACATGATCATCTTATACAACAACTTATATCTCATCACGTCTTGACCATATCACATCACAACATGCCCTGCAAAAACAAGTTAGACGTCCTCTACTTTGTTGTTGCAAGTTTTTACGTGGCTGCTACGGGCTGAGCAAGAACCGTTCTTACCTATGCATTAAAACCACAACGATAGTTTGTCAAGTTAGTGCTGTTTTAACCTTCTCAAGGACCGGGCGTAGCCACACTCGGTTCAACTAAAGTTGGAGAAACTGACACCCGCTAGTCACCCGTGTGCATAGCACGGCGGTAAAACCAGTCTCACGTAAGCGTACGCGTAATGTCGGTCCGGGCCGCTTCATCCAACAATGCTGCCAAACCAAAGTGTGACATGCTGGTAAGCAGTATGACTTATATCGCCCACAACTCACTTGTGTTCTACTCGTGCATATTACATCAACGCATAAAACCTAGATCTGATGCCACTTTTGGGGAACGTAGTAATTTCAAAAAAAATCCTACGCACACGCAAGATCATGGTGATGCATATCAACGAGAGGGGAGAGTATTGTCTACGTACCCTTGTAGACCGAAAGCAGAAGCGTTAGCACAACACGGTTGATGTAGTCGTACGTCTTCATGATCCGACCGATCCAAGTACCGAACGCACGGCACCTCCGAGTTCAGCACACGTTCAGCTCGATGACGTCCCGCGAACTCCAATCTAGTAGAGCTTCACGGGAGAGTTCCGTCAGCACGACGACATGGTGACGATGATGATGTTCTACCATCGCAGGGCTTCGCCTAAGCACCGCTATAATATGATTGGGGTGGATTATGGTGGAAGGGGGCACCGCACACGGCTAAGAGATCAAGAGATCAATTGTTGTGTCTATGGGGTGCCCCTGCCCTCGTATATAAAGGAGTGGAGGAGGGGGAGGGCCGACCCTCTCTATGGCACGCCCTAGGGGAGTCCTACTCCCACCGGGAGTAGTATTCCTCCTTTCCTAGTAGAACTAGGAGCCCTTCCAAGTAGTAGGAGTAGGAGGGAAGGAAAGGGAAGGAAAAAGGAGAAGGAAGGAAGGGGGCGCCCCCCTCCCTAGTACAATTCGGACCAGCCCATGGGGAGGGGTGCGGCCACCCTTTGAGGCCTTTCTCTCCTTCCCCGTATGGCCCATTAAGGCCCAATACGAATTCTCGTAACTCCCTGGTACTCCCGAAAATACCCGAATCACTCAGAACCTTTCTGATGTCCGAATATAGTCGTCCAATATATCTATCTTTACGTCTTGACCATTTCGAGACTCCTCGTCATGTCCATGATCTCATCCGGGACTCCGAACTCCTTCGGTACATCAAAACACATAAACTCATAATATAACTATCATCGAACTTTAAGCGTGCGGACCCTACGGGTTCGAGAACTATGTAGACATGACCGAGACACGTCTCCGGTCAATAAACAATAGCGGAACCTGGATGCTCATATTGGCTCCTACATATTCTACGAAGATCTTTATCGGTCAAACCGCATAACAACATACGTTGTTCCCTTTATCATCGGTATGTTACTTGCCTGAGATTCGATCGTCGGTATCTCAATACCTACTTCAATCTCGTTACCGTCAAGTCTCTTTACTCGTTCCGTAACACATCATCCGACAACTAACTCATTAGTTGCAATGCTTGCAAGGCATATAGTGATGTGCATTACCGAGTGGGCCCAAAGATACCTATGCGACAATCGGAGTGACAAATCCTAATCTCGAAATATGCCAACCCAACAAGTACCTTCGGAGACATCTGTAGAGCACCTTTATAATCACCCAGTTGCGTTGTGATGTTTGGTAGCACACAAAGTGTTCCTCCAGTAAACGGGGGTTGCATAATCTCATAGTCATAGGAACATGTATAAGTCATGAAGAAAGCAATAGCAACAAACTAAACGATCAAGTGCTATGCTAACGGAATGGGTCAAGTCAATCACATCATTCTCCTAATGATGTGATCCCGTTAATCAAATGACAACTCATGTCTATGGTTAGGAAACATAACCATCTTTGATCAACGAGCTAGTCAAGTAGAGGCATACTAGTGACACTCTGTTTGTCTATGTATTGACACATGTACTATGTTTCTAGTTAATACAATTCTAGCATGAATAATAAACATTTATTATGATATAAGGAAATAAATAATAACTTTATTATTGCCTCTAGGGCATATTTCCTTCACCTCCTATGCCAGAGCGAGCACTTTGAAGCTTTTGCTAGAAGACATACAACCAGTTGTGGTTCTGCGGAAAAATCTACCATATACAGATCGTCTTTTTGATACCCTTCGAAGACTAGAGATTTGTCAGATTCCATAAGCACAAGGCAAAGATATTTTCCAAATATCACAATCATGTTTAGATCACAAAGCATTGAGACAGACATTAAGTTGAAACCAAGGGATTCAATAAGCATCACTTTATCCATGTGCTGATCCTTTGAGATTGCAACTCTACCTAGGCCCAATACCTTGCTTTACCAATGTGAGCGAATGTGATGTGACTCTTGTCAGATGGACGTAGGGTTGAATACATAAGAAGACTTCGATCACCAGTCATGTGGTTAGTACACCCACTGTCCATAATCCACTCAGAAGCCTTCGGTGTCATACCCTATAGTGCTGTTTGGGGGATAGTGTCGTGGACTTAACACGATAGATGTCCTAGCGGAAGGACTTACTCGTGGAGGCATCGCAACTAGGTTAGCTCAAAGGGGTTAATCGGGACAAAGGACACAGAGAGTTTATACTGGTTCGGCCCCTTGCGGTGAAGGTAATGGCCTACTCCAGTTTGGGGCTGTATTGCTTAGGTTTCGATTACCAGGGTGTGAATACGCTTGATCTAGTTCTCGATCTGTTGTTTCTTGTCTTAATCCTCTGCCGGGTCGTCCCTTTATATACACAAGTTGACGCCCGACGGCTTACAAAGTCCCGACCGGCTCATACACAAGGTGTCCGACTAGGCGACTAACTAATCTTGCCTTACAATACAAGTTATACATGTATGGCGGTTCACCCTCTTGGGCCTCAAGTCGTCCCTGGATCTTTGGCCATCAATGGGCTTGTATAAGCCGCCATCTTCATTGATAAGTCACCAGTGGTATGACCCGGCCCCTCCTGGGCAGTTCATCCCCAGTAGTTATATCCCCAACATTAGGCCCAGGTTGATTTGAACTTGTTCATATCAATCTTCAATACATGACTGGTCAAAATACTGCATTGCTTGTTTGATAAACCTTGCTGTAACCCGCCATGACATCAGCTCACAGAATCTTCTTAAACCGCCATGACGTCATTTCACATTAATTTCACGCGAGGCCCAAAACATCTCAAATGATCCTTATCTTAATGAACATCCCAAAAATTGAGGCGTCCATATAGCCACATGATGATTTTGGCCTCCTCGATTCCCATGCATGCCTTGTATCCAACCCCTTATAAATAGTGACGGGGTCTTTACCATTCCCCCCTTGCCTCCTTGCCTTCGTCTTCTTCTCGCATCTCCTCCCTGTTGGAGATATGCCCTAGAGGCAATCATGTATGATGATATTTCATATGTGTTTATGAATAAAGATAGTCCTTGGACATTATCAATGATGTGTATCGGCAAGTACGTGACTTGTTTGTGGGACTATGCATTGTGTGATGACTGTCCTAAAAGGTCCCTAGTCGAAAGGGCTGTGTGGACGCACAACCGACTAGACTAGCATATGACATGGTCAATGGGTTGGTCTCACTAGCCATGGAGCATTGGATGCTAACCGGATAATATGGACTCGGGAGGATCTGGTTGGATTTGATGTAGTCGGATCCGAGTTGAGATAAGGTCCGAGTCGGACAGACCCAACTATGAGACGCAGTGATATGTCATCTGTGAGTCTCTAGTACAACATATGTTCTATGTCCTAGGACCTGAGCTGGCGTATGTACTCAGGATGGTGACAAACTTGCTTTGGGCCAACCAAACGCTACTCCATGACTAGGTAGTTACAAAGGTAGGTTTTGGGCTAGTCCGGACCCATGCTGTGAGACATGGTCGAGCAAGATGGGATTTGCCCCTTCGATCAGGAGAGATATACTCTGGGCCCCTCGTGTGATCCGACCAGGATAAGCATGGCCATGCGACAAGGATTATGAGATAATCTGGTTTGTGGTCGGCATCACTGGAATGAGAAAGAGGTCGGGCTAGCACAAGGATGACATACTCGCCTTGAGCCCGACAACATATATCATGTGGCAAAAGGAATGGAAGTATGATGTACATGTTCACCTAACCAGCTTCTTAGTCTGCTTGGTGTTCGACATGCCTTGCTAGGGGGCGCTACCAACTGTGCAGTTCGGAGGTGATCCAAACTGTGACCAAGCCGGCTTGAACCTAAAGGGTCGTGCGCTTAAGGGAAGGAACCTATGAGGCCGGATCCGAGGACACTGGTCGGATGTGATCCGAGCTGTATTCAGATGGTGGCCGAGTACACTTATGGGCTTTAGGGTCCGTGCGAGGCCCAAGTGTTGAGCCCGCGACAGACACCTATATAAAGTGGAGGTGCGGCGCACTCTTGCAATTTGATCGCTTTGGCGTTGTCACTAGGGTTTGCATGTGTTGCAGATAGACACTTCCACTCGTCGCTGGTTGTGTAATCGGACCTAGCAGCCCACCGCACGACGTTCCTCCTGCACGCGCGGATACCGTTAGAGGCGGTGCACTTGCACCGCTCTGGCGAACCTGTACGTGGGAAGCAATGACCGGCTATTCGAGGGAGATCGGACGAGGAGGAGACGATCCACACAGACGCGCTGCCCCAACTCTTCTTTCGCTGCACGGCACTGCGCGTCTAGTGGTAACAATCTGTGATCCATCTCCCGCAGCATGTTCTTGGTTGTTCTGCGCGTAGGAAAATTTTAATTTGCAGTCGACGCACCCTACCGTAGAACCCAACACTCCGTCGCTCGAGCTCTGTCGCCGCGACCTTCGACCGCTGCGCCAACTCAGGCCGCTACATCGACCTGACCAGACCAGAGAACTCCGGCGCACCACCATTGTTCCTCATCTCCTGTAAGTGCTCCTCTTTCTTACCTCAGATCTGCATTAGGGTTTCCTCTGTTCATCAGTGTTCTTCGCCATTCTTCGTTGTTTCCTTCAACTCAAGCAGCTTTTAATCTGAATAGGTTATGAGCCTTGTGCGGTAGTAGTTTAGCATTCATTTTTATCATCAGAATAACATCTCTCCATAGAAGATCTCATTGGAGCACCCAAAATTTTTTGCTGCCGCCACCTTAGGTTTCAGAATTTATTGCCTTGTCTGAACTACTATAGATCCAAAATTATAGCTCTAGTCTTTGAAATCTATGTGTCCCTTACTTAGCAAAAAATTCACTGCTAAATTTGAAACACCACAACTGCCATGGTGGCTTATATCATAAACTATGAACCGCCATATGACATTAGACCTCACTATAAGCCGCCATCAAATACTTCATCATTTGTATAATCCGTCAATGCTCTCCGGCTTAACCATGCTTACTTATTTATCTCCATAACTTAGTTCTGCACAATGTACCTTAACTTTTAAACTCTGCCCGGTTTAACAGCATAAACTTAACCCGGCTGACATCATTAGTCCCCATTAAGCCGCTAGTATGGATTCCACGTAGTTCAATATTCATCTTCTAGCTTAACACATCAACCGTTCATAGCATTTTAATTTTTGAACCATTGCCCCGGCTTGTCAGTTGAATCTTAAACCGGAAACATTTCTTTCTTTCAGGCTTTTTCCCTCAAAAATGGGCAAATCTTTCACAACTTTCAACTGGGTTGTTTCCTGAGTCATTGAAGAAGACCTGCACGAATATGTTCAGACTGGCGTCTTAGCCAAAAAAGACGTCATTCACTGGAGGGTCCTAGGCACTGAATGTCCTCCTGAGCCCAAGGATGGTGAAGTTGTTTTTATTGACCATATGATCCGTGGCTTCGGGCCTCCCGGCTCAAAATTCTTTCGTGATGTGCTGCACTTTTTCAAACCCCATCCACAAGACATCGGACCAAATTCTGTTTCCAACATCTACAACTTTCAAGTATTCTGCGAGGTGTACCTTCAACAAGAGCCTACCGTAGAACTATTCAGAGAGTTGTATTATTTAAACCGGCAGAATGAATTCACAGACAGACCCAGCCTAGAGTTAGGCAGTATTTCCATTCAGCAACAGAAAGAAGCCACTTTCCTAGCCACCTCTCCGCCCAATCATCCCAAAGACTGGAATCAAACTTGGTTTTATTGCAAAGACACTTCTCCCGAAGGAGAAAATCCTCTATCGAGTTACCGTTCCAGCCAGCTCAGCAACAAACATCCTCTTCCCGACCGCATCAGTGCAGTAGAGCGAAAGAAGTACATGCCAGTCTTTTCAAACATCTGGGCCTTGGTGGCCAATGGCTTAACTAGAATTGATCTGGTTCGCTGCTGGGTCGCCTGGAGAATCTTGCCCTTAAGCCGTCGTCCTGGCTTGATGTATGACTACACTAGTGAATTGAAAGATCCTCAACGCCATTGTCAAATTGAAATAACTAACGAAGACATCAATAAAATGACCAAATCTCTGTTAAATGAGAGCTTGAAAGATTGTAGTCAAGTCGGATTAAATCCTTTCTGCGTTCTGAATAAGCCACTAGTTGTAAGCTTTGAATCAAGTTCACACTTGAATCATGTTTTCATTTGTACTGTATGTTCATACTCATTCAATTTTTACAGGCCGATTCACCTTTTTGGACCAAGAAGTTGCATGATAAACTGGTGAATAAAGCCCGGACAAAGAGCAAAGCTGTCAAAAAGCCTGCCAAGAAGAAAACCAACCGCGCCGAGTTATTTAACTTGGACGGTCATGAAGATGATGAGTCGGAGGTAGAACTTGATTCCCTTGGCTCATTCTTTGTACATCTTATTGATAATGACCATTATCAGGATAATGCGGAGGCCAGTCGTGCAAACGATGAAGAGGTAATTACTCTTTCCTCCGGCTCAGACCATCTGCCAACACAGAAAACCTGATACGCAAGCCAGAAAGTAAGATTTTCTCACCCTTTTGCTTACTTGGATCCCAACTTTCTTTTGAAGAAGCAGCGACATGAAGCTCGCCACACAACCCGAAACAGTGGCGGTGGAGTTTTATCCTCCGGTTTACCGAACACACTAGTGCCTCGCAAGCGTCGACTGGAGGTCTCAAATATTTCTGACTTAGCTTATCCCAAGGCGGGTCTCTTTCGGCAACCTCTTAACCCATCTGATTCAAATTATCAGCGAACGTCTCATTCCTCCTCCGGCGACTCAACTAGGACTCAAATCCCGACCTTCAAAACTATGCCTGGGTGAGAACATTAAATCTTACCCACTTTTGAATTATGCCCTTAATTGTCATATTAACTCTGTCTCATGCTTCCTTTTCAGCGCTATGGCCAAGCCCAGCAAGAAGCAGAAAATTGACAAACCAGCTGAAGAGCCCAAGACTGTTGAACCAGAGCAACATGCCACAACTGAAACTTTGCACCAGGTGTCAGAAGCTGCCATGGACAACAACTCTGAAAGGATCGATATAGTTGACTAGAGGGGGGGTGAATAGGAAACTAACAATTTTTAGCTTTTCTTTACCAATTTAAACTTTGATCAAAGTAGGTTGTCTAGATATGCAACGAGGTGAGCAACCTATATGATGCAACAACAAAAAGTACAAAATCAAGCTAAGGATACAACACAAAAGCTTGCACAAGTAAGGGCACGAGATAACCAAGAGTGGAGCCAGTGAAGGCGAGGATGTGTTACCGAAGTTCCTTCCTTTTGAGTGGAAGTACGTCTCCGTTGGAGCGGTGTGGAGGCACAATGCTTCCCAAGAAGCCACTAGGGCCAACATATTCTCCTCACGCCTTCACACGATGCGAGATGCCGTGATTCCACTATTGGTGCCCTTGGAGGCGGCGACCGGACCTTTACAAACAAGGTTGGGGCTCTCTCCAAAACCGAATTGGAGGCTCCCAACGAAACCACGGAGCTTCACCACAATGGAATATGGCTCCAAGGTGACCTCAACCGTCTAGGGTGCTCAAACACCAAAGAGTAACAAGAACCACAAGGGATGAGTGGGGGGAATCAAATTTCTCTCGGTGGAAGTGTAGATCTGGGCCTTCTCAACCAATCCCTAGAAAATCAACAAGGTTGATTGGGTAGGGAGAGAGATCAGGCGAAAATGAGCTTTGGAGCAACAATGGAGCTTAGGGAAAAGAGGTAGGTCAACTTGGAGAAGAAGACCTCCTTTTATAAGTGGGGAAGTCAATCCAGCCGTTACCCTTGCTCAGCCCCACACAGGGCGGTACTACCGCAGGGGTGAGCGGTACTACCGCTGTGGCCAGCGGTACTACCGTTCCACCTCGCGGTACTGCCGTGCAGTAAGGCGCAGAGCAGGACCTGGACCCAGGGCGGTGCTACCGTGGAGGTAAGGGCGGTACTACCGCCCACGAGCAATACTTCCGCCTCTACTACCGCAGCTAGTGCCGCAAAACCCAACAGAGAGGAGAACCCTCGAATCGAGGCGGCAGGAGCGCGGAGCCGCGGCGGTACTACGGCTGAGAGCTCCAAGTGGTACTACCGTGCTGAGGAGCGGTACTGCCACTTTGTAGCTCTCGAGCGGTAGTATCGCTGGGGTCCGCGGTACTACCGCTGGGACCAGATCACAGGGAGAAGGCAACAAGGAAGCCTTCAACGAAACGGAAAAGCTCAGAGGGTGCACAAGGAATGTGTACGTGTTGATTCCACCCTAGCCTCACCAGTGAGGACCCCCTCTTAATAGTATGGCTTTCCTACGACTCAAATCCACGGAAAAGAAACATAGACAAACGCCGTCTTCAATAGTCTTCGAGGGGGACAAAAACTGTCTTGTGCCTAGTGATGAAACGTCTGAAATACTCAAGGCACACGATTAGTCCGCAAAAGCATTGTCATGAAACACCAAAACACCTTAGGGATAAATATGCCCTTACAACCTCTCCAGAAGACCACCCCGTCACTCAAGACATCATGGACGCTGATCCAAAAAATGATAAGCCGCCCAACCCTACTCAGCCGGCTCATGAATCTGATGATATAATGATTACTGGGATGGCTTATCAAGCCCTAGGCAGTCCCATCGCCCTGTCCAAACACAACGCCAAGGAGGAGTTCTCTGCTGTTGACAAAGGCAAATGGAAGGTTGATTTGGAAGGCTATTCTCAATTTAGCGCTCAAGAGATTCACTCTAGTTATCTGAACCGCCTTCACACCAGTCGTGATTTCGAAGTCGGCTTGGTCAACTTGATGAAGGAGTGCTTCGAGGTAATCCAGCACAATCCTCTTCATAAATATATCATTATCACCCGCCAAGTCTATAGAATATGATAGCATTGAGTGTACTGTAGACTTTAGATAATCATAAATATGTGAAACTCAAACTAGTAGCCCCCAAGGGCCGGCTTAATCTATCAAGTTAAGTCGGGACTTCAATTAGCATTGATCAACTTTGCATCTGTATCCCCCAAGGGTTGGCTTAATTAGTATGAATAAACTGGGACTTATCACCATGGCTGAAACCAATAGCCCAATATGTAGCCTTTATAAACCGAATCATATCATTTTGCGTGGGTCATTAGAGAAATTTGTCTTGAAAAGAGCAATAGGCATTAGCCCCCAAGTGCCAAGGAAAATACTTGTATTGTGCTTGGGACTTCAAAAATAATCATGATCATAATTCCTTCCATGTTTGTTCATGTCACAGGCTGAACTAACTGAGAAGGATTCCCAAGTCAACAACCTGAGGGCCAATATTAACACTCAGCAATCCGAGACGTCCAAGGCCAAGTCAAAACTAAAGACTGCATTGGAAGACATTGAGCAGTTGAAACAAAGCTTCAACGCTGATAAAACTGCCTGGGAAACCGAGAGGGCGGCCTTATTAAAGAGAGCGGAGGATGCCGAAGCAGCTCTTAAACCGATCACTGATGAGTTGTCTGGTTTAAAGCATCAAATCAATAGCATGACACCAACCGTCTTTGGTAAGTAGTAAAAATGACTGCTTTGTATCAACAAGCATATCACAATCATCTACCGGCTTATCAATGATTTTACTGATGCAGGCTCCCGGAGCGTCAAGTTGGGCTCCGATATGCGCATCAAGCTGAAGGCTATCTATACTCTTGTAGAACAGCTATATACTGGCGCTCAACGGACAATTGCTGCTGCTATCCATAATAAACATCCGCCCACCCTCATTAAGGAAACATTGGAGAGGCTATCAGTGCTGCCCTAGAGGATTGACGAGCTAAAGCGAGCACCTGCCAGAGCCGGCGCCCTAACTGCCTTAAGTCGGGCAAAGGTGTGGCAAGCAGATCTTGACCCAGAAGACTTAGCCAATGGTTGTCCTAGTGTAAAAGAGGACGTGTCTCCCTTCAGCGCTGATGATTTTGTAGAAATAGCAAGAGCAATGCGTCCGTTGACAAGAAAACTAGCCGAAGAGACAAACCTATCTCAATATCAGGCGGCATATGATTCTGAGAACAAGAAGATGAAGGCGCCGGTTCGTCAAGAGGTGGATCTCATCCCACCGACGTGTAAGCATACCTTCGCTCCTAACATTGATCCATCAAATCGTATTGACAATGAGGCTGTGTTTAGAGCTTTGAATGGCATCAACTGGGCCTCACCTGACTTCCAGCCAATGGATAATCAAGAAGAAGAAGCACATGATGACCCGGAGGCTTCGACCCGCCAAGACTAGAAGTCTGAACTCATGAGTCGGCTTACCAATCATGGCGTTTTGTTGCTATGTCTCAAAAAACACTTGTCCTTTTGGGCCGCCAGACGCCTTGTAATAGGCTAGTTAAACTATTCTGATCTGTCACGCCATCGTGCGTGTTTATTTGCATAACACTTCCGATCCATCATTTAAAGACCCGCCACTTATGCTTTATAATATTATCAATTATGCAGGTCAGACTTATCATTTTTCCTACACATAAACAGGTAACAAGTGCCCTGGTGGTTTATCCCAGGGCGGGTATACCCCATATAAAAACCACTGATAACTAAATAGTCCATAACTAGGGCCGGTTTATAAAAACCTCATATAATCATAACAAAATAAATATCATACCTGTGATATTTATGCGCACCGCCGGCTTATCACGCCAGTAAGGGTAACAGCCCAAAGACAGAGCACAACACCCTGTTTCATTTAATCATACCGCCGACTCATCACACCATATGCAGCAAGGGGCAACATTCCAAAGCTTAGAGCACAACACTCAAGCACATAATCATCATATGCTGGCGACTTAAAGTCCAAAACAAGGCTGGGTTCAATAAAACTCCGGATAGATTCATATATGAATCATAAGGCATCATGGCCCTAATCAGTTTTCAACCATGTATCAACATGGCATAAAATATGAGCCTCAAAAAATGTTCAAATCAAATATAAAACAAACAAAAACAAGGCATTCATAGGCTGCCAAGCCCCCATGTCAAGCGTTATTCAAGGGCTACGCAGCCGCTGAGCTCAACCTTAAGTCAAACCTCGTAAGTCATACCTCACATGACCAATCACCGTTTCAACTTTGAAAAATTTAGGGTCTTTTAAAAGATTGATTGTCAAGACTACGACGAGCCATTCCAGGATTACCTGGTAGGAATGGTAGGCAAAACAAAGGCAGGATAACCTAGATTTTTTTTGGTGAATACACCTGGCGTCCAAGTCTTTTACAAGGGTCAACAAAGCTCTGTTCATTAACAAGAAGCCCCCAAATAATATTTCATTTGAGGCATATAAGCTGGATCAGTAGGGTAGTCATAGCTATGCTCAATGAGCAGGAAGCCCCCAAGTATATTGTAATCATGGCATACAAGCCGGACCAAGAGGGTAGTCATAGCTATGCTCAATAAGCAGGAAGCCCCCAAGTGATCATATGAAGTGACAATAAAGACTCATATTCTCATAAATGAAACGACAGAGGCACCTGAATTATTAGGGATGCCGGCTTTATTATATTCATTATAATATAGACATTGGTAGAAATATGTACATCACAAGAGCCGGTTGCTCAAGTGTAATAAGGCCGAAGATGAGCAATATTCCACGGCCGGCGGGTCTCCTCCTCCGACGTGTGTGGGTCCTTGTGGTCTTGAACATTGATAAGGTAGTATGATCCATTGTTCAAATTTTTGCTGACCACAAAGGGTCCTTCCCAAGGTGGGGATAGCTTGTGCATATCAGTTTCATCCTGGATAAGCCAGAACACCAAATCTCCTTCTTGAAAGGTTCTGGTTTTAACCCGGCGGCTGTGATAATGACACAGATCTTGCTGGTAAATCACCGAACGAGCCGCCGCCTGGTCATGCTCCTCATCCAACAAGTCAAGATCATCCTGATATGCTTTTTCATTATCAGCTTCAACATAACCCGCCACACGGGGCGGATCATGACGGATGTCACTAGGGGGAACCGCCTCTGCTCCATAAACCATGAAGAAAGGCGTGTAACCCGTAGATCTGTTGGGGTAGTATTGATGCTCCATAACACTGAGGGTAATTCCTCTACTCAACAACCCGGTGTCCTCTGCAAAGGGACCATAAGCCGGGGCTTGATGCCTCTCAAAATTTCTTGATTGGCTCTTTCAGCTTGGCCATTGGACTGGGGGTGATCCACTGATGATACATCAAGTCGAATGTGCTTTCGTTGACAAAATTCTTTCATGGCACCTTTGGACAGATTAGTGCCATTATCAGTTATAATGCTGTGGGGATAACCAAAACGAAAAATCGCCTTTTTGATGAATTGAACCACTGTCGCCGCATCACACTTACTGACCGGCTCTGCCTCAACCCACTTTGTAAATTTGTCAACCGCCACCAAAAGGTGGGTTTTTTTATCCTTGGACCATTTGAAAGGTCCAACCATATCAAGCCTCCAGACTACAAACGGCCAAGTTATTGGAATCATCGTCAATTCTTGAGCCGGCACATGAGCTCCTCTTGAAAATTTCTGACAACCATCACATTTACTGACCAAATCCTCTGCATCAGGATGAGCCGTCAGGTAATAAAACCCATGACGAAAAGCCTTGCCCATGAGAGACTTAGAGCCGGCATGATGACCACAACCCATGACGAAAAGCCTTGGCCACGAGAGACTTAGAGTCGGCATGATGACCACAATATCCTTCATGAATCTCTCGTAGAATCTCATGGCCCTCCTCAGGAGAAACACAACGTTGAAACACCCCTGTGACACTGTAGCGGTGCAACTCTCCATTGACAATAGTCATTGACTTAGACCACCGGGTTATCTGCCTGGCCAAAGTTTCATCTTCAGGTAACTCACCCCGGGTCATATAAGCTAAATATGGAACTGTCCAATTAGGAATAGCATGAAGAGCTGCCACAAATTGTGCCTCCGGGTCAGAAATAGCAAGATCTTACTCTGTAGGCAATTTGACTAAAGGGTTATGCAGAATATCAAGGAAAATATTAGGTGACACCGGCTTATGCTGGGACCCTAACCGGCTCAAAGCATCAGCCGCCTCATTTTTCCTGTGATCAAGATGTTCCACTTGATAACCTTTGAAATGGCCAGCAATAGCATCAACCTCGCGGCGGTAAGCCGCCATGAGTAGGTCCTTAGAATCTCAAGTGCCTGAAACTTGCCGAGCCACCAAATCTGAGTTACAAAAACACCTCACCCGGCTTAGATTCATCTCTTTAGCCATCCGAAGACCATGGAGTAAGGCTTCATACTCAGGTGCATTGTTATTACAAGGGAACATCAACCTTAAAACATAACAAAATGTATCACCTCATGGGGAAAGTCAAAATAACTCCAGCCCCGAGCCTTCCAACTGCCTGGATCCATCAAAGTGAATAGTCCAATATGTGTTATCCGACTTCTCCTCAGGCATCTGCAGCTCTGTCCAATGATTGATGAAATCCACAAGTGCTTGAGTCTTGATGGTTGTGCGAGGCATGTATTCCAAACCATGGGGTCCAAGCTCAATAGCCCACTTGGCTACCCGATCTGTGGCTTCTATGTTTTGAATAATATCTCCTAAAGGAGTGGAACTAACCATAGTGATGGGATGACCAAGAAAATATTGCTTGAGATTTCGACTAGCCATGAACACCCCGTATACCAGCTTCTGCCAATGCGGATACCTCTGCTTGGACTCAATGAGCACCTCACTGATGTAATAAACCGGTTGCTAAACCGAATATTCCTTGCCTGATTCTTTCCTCTCCACGACAATTGCCATGCTAACAGCTCGGCTCTTGGCAACCACATATAACAACAAGGGCTCTTTATCAATGGGAGCAGTTGAGGGAGTCCTGGATTAGGGGGTCCTTGGACAGCCGAACTATATCCTTTGGCCGGACTGTTGAACTATGAAGATACAAGATTGAAGGCTTTGTCCCGTGTCCGGGTGGGACTCTCCTTTGCGTGGAAGGCAAGCTTGGCAATTCGGATATGTAGATCTCCTCCCTTGTAACCGACTCTATGTAACCTAGCCCCCTCCGGTGTCTATATAAACAGGAGGGTTTAGTCCGTAGGACAACAACAATCATAATCATAGGCTAGCTTCTAGGGTTTAGCCTCTACGATCTCGTGGTAGATCAACTCTTGTAATACTTATATCATCAAGATCAATCAAGCAGGAAGTAGGGTATTACCTCCATCGAGAGGGCCCGAACCTGGGTAAACATTGTATCCCCTGCCTCCTATTACCATCCGCCTTAGACGCACAGTTCGGGACCCCCTACCCGAGATCCGCCGGTTTTGACACCGACATTGGTGCTTTCATTGAGAATTCCACTGTGTCATCACCATAAGGTTTGATGGCTCCTTCGATCATCAGCAACGATGCGATCAAGGGTGAGATTTTTCTCCCCGGATAGATCTTCGTATTTGGTGGCTTCGTACTGCGGGCCAACTCGCTTGGCCATCTAGAGCAGATCGAGAGCTATGCCCCTGGCCATCAGGTCAGGTTTGGAAGCTTGAACTATACTGCCGACATCCGCGGAGACTTGATCTTTGATGGATTCGAGCCCATCTTAGGTGCCCTGCATAGTCACGACGAGCATGACTTAGCTCTGCCGCCGAACGGTGTTTGGGAGATCACACCTGTGGCTACTCCGGCCCTTAATCTGGAGCAGATAGTGCCGTCCGAGGATGGGTGGACGGACCCCGCCACAGAGGCCGCACACCCAGCGACGATAGAGCCAAATACTGACTTCACCTCCTGTGAGACCTGTGTTGCCGGACCCTTGGATTCGTCCCCGGCGACACGCTCCGAGCCGCCTGCGTCCGTGCCTATCGAATCTGATTGGGCACCGATCATGGAGTTCACCTCCACGGATATTTTTCAGCACTCGCCCTTGGGCGACATGCTAAATTCATTAAGGTCTCTCTCCTTGTCAGGAGGCCCTTGGCCGAACTGTGTCCGGCTCGAGTGTGAAGCGGATGATGAAAAAATTCGTCCCCCACCCACCACCCACTTAATAGCCACTATCGACGACTTAACCGACATGCTTGATTTCGGCTCCGAAGACATCGACGGTATGGACGACGATGCGGGAGAAGAATAGGAACCACTGCCCATAGGGCGCTGGATAGCCACCTCATCATATGATATATACATGGTGGATACCCCGAAAGAAAGTGATGACAATAAGGCAACGGAGGATAAACCCCTCGAGAAGCAATCTAAGCACCAGCGTCATCATCGCCGCTCTAAGCCCCACCATAGCAAAAGCAGCGATACCGACACAAGAGACAATAATGCTGCGGACAGTGTCGAAAACAATCCCCTCCAGCCAGGTTTCGAGTGGAAGGATGAGCAAGCTAGCCCTAAGGAACAGGCGGCAGACGGAGAATCAGAGGATGACAATTACATGCCTCTCTCCAATGATGAGGTGAGCCTCGGCGACGAAGAATTTATCATGCGTGAGGATCCCGTTGAGCAAGAGCGCTTCAAGCGCCGGCTTATAGCCACAGCAAAAAGCCTGAAGAAAAAGCAATAGTAGCTTCAAGCTGGTCAAGATCTGCTAGCGGATAGATGGACCGAGGTGCTGGCAGCCGAGGAATACGAACTCGAGCGCCCAACCAAAAGTTACCCAAAGCGCAGGTTGCCACCCCAACTCGAGGAGGAAGCATTAAATCCAACACTACCAGCGTATGATGCGGCTGACCGGCCACCTCGTGGCCGAGACAAAGTGGCGTATCAGCTCGAAATCCAGCCCGCACCCCGTCGCTAGTCAAACAAAAACACCAAGGCCCGGGGCAACACGCAGGACCTGCGAGACGTATTGGAAAAGAAAGCAGGATATACAACATCAATCTACGGATCATGAGGGTGCGCCCCAACGCATGACGACGACCGTTGATGTCTACTACACAACCTTCTTCTTGTAGACGTTGTTGGGCCCCCAAGTGCAGAGGTTTGTAGGATTGTAGAAAATTTCCCTCAAGTGGATGACCTAAGGTTTATCAATCCGTGGGAGGCGTAGGATGAAGATGGTCTCTCTCAAGCAACCCTGCAACCAAATAACAAAGAGTCTCTTGTGTCCCCAACACACCCAATACAGTGGTAAATTGTATAGGTGCACTAGTTTGGTGAAGAGATGGTGATACAAGTGGTATATGGATAGTAGATAAAGGAGGAAGAAGTACGTCGGGGGAGCCACGAGGGGCCCACGAGGGTGGAGGGCACGCCCCCTGCCTAGTGGCTCCCTCGTTGCTTCCCTTACATACACCCCAAGTCTTCTAGATTGCTTCCGTTCCAAAAGTAAGTTCCGTGAAGTTTCAGGTCAATTAGACTCCGTTTGATTTTCCTTTTCTGCGATACTCTAAAACAAGGAAAAAACAGAAACTGGCACTGCGCTCTAGGTTAATAGGTTAGTCCCAAAAATAATATAAAAGTGTATAATAAATCCCACAAACATCCAAAACAGATAATATAATAGCATGGAACAATCAAAAATTATAGATACGTTGGAGACGTATCAGCATCCCCAAGCTTAATTCATGCTCGTCCTCGAGTAGGTAAATGATAAAAACAGAATTTTTGATGTGTAATGCTACCAAACATATTTCTTTATGTAATTCTTTATTTTGGCAAGAATATTCAGATCCATAAGATTCAAGACAAAAGTTTAATATTGACATAAAAATAATAATACTTCAAGCATTCTAACAAAGCAATTATGTCTTCTCAAAATAACATGGCCAAAGAAAGCTATCCCTACAAAATCATATAGTCTGGCTATGCTCTATCTTCACCACACAAAATATTTAAATCATGCACAACCTCGATGACAAGCCAAGCAATTGTTTCATACTTTTGATGTTCTCAAACTTTTTCAATCTTCACGCAATACATGAGCGTGAGCCATGGACATAGCATTATAAGTGGAATAGAATGGTGGTTGTGGAGAAGACAAAAAGGAGAAGATAGTCTCACATCAACTAGGCGTATCAACGGGCTATGGAGATGCCCATCAATAGATATCAATGTGAGTGAGTAGGGATTTCCATGCAACGGATGCACTAGAGCTATAAGTATATGAAAGCTCAAAAAGAAACTAACTGGGTGTGCATCCAACTCGCTTGCTCACGAAGACCTCGGGCATTTTGAGGAAGCCCATCATTGGAATATACAAGCCAAGTTCTATAATGAAAGATTCCCACTATATATGAAATGAAAACATAGGAGACTCTCTATCATGAAGATCATGGTGCTACTTTGAAGCACAAGTGTGGTAAAAGGATAGTAGCATTGTCCCTTCTATCTTTTTCTCTTTTTTCTCTTTTTTATTTTTTTGGGCCTTCTCTTTTTTTATGGCCTCCTTTTTTATATTTGGGCTTCTTTGGCCTCTTTTTTTCCGTCCGGAATCTCATCCCGACTTGTGGGGGAATCATAGTCTCCATCATCCTTTCCTCACTGGGACAATGCTCTAATAAGGATGATCATCACACTTTTATTTTCTTACAACTCAAGAATTACAACTCGATACTTAGGACAAGATATGACTCTATATGAATGCCTCCGGCGGTGTACCGGGATGTGCAATGACTCATGAGTGGCATGTATGAAAGAATTATGAATGGTGTCTTTGCCACAAATACGATGTCAACTACATGATCATGCAAAGCAATATGACAATGATGGAGCGTGTCATAGTAAACGGAATGGTGGAAAGGTGCATGGAAATATATCTCGGAATGGCTATGGAAATTCCATAATACGTAGGTATGGTGGCTGTTTTGAGGAAGGTATATGGTGGGTTTATGGTACCGGCGAAAGTTGCGCGGTACTAGAGAGGCTAGCAATGGTGGAAGGGTGAGAGTGCATATAATCCACGGACTCAACATTATTCATAAAGAACTCACATACTTATTGCAAAAATCTATTAGTTATCGAAACAAAGTACTACACGCATGCTCCTAGGGGGATAGATTGGTAGGAAAAGACCATCGCTCGTCCCCGACCGCCACTCATAAGGAAGACAATCAATAAATAAATAATGCTCCGACTTCATCACATAACGGTTCACCATACGTGCATGCTACGGGAATCACAAACTTTAACACAAGTATCTCTCAAATTTACAACTAGTCACTAGCATGACTCTAATATTACCATCCTCATATCTCAAAACAATCATCAAGTATCAAACTTCTCATAGTATTCAATGCACTTTATATGAAAGTTTTTATTATATCCCTCTTGGATGCCCATCATATTAGGACTAGTTTCATGACCAAAGCAAACTACCATGCTGTTATAAAGACTCCCAAAATGATATAAGTGAAGCATGAGAGTTCATTAATTTCTATAAAATAAAACCACCACCGTGCTCTAAAAAGATATAAGTGAAGCACTAGAGCAACAACAAACTACTCTGAAAGATATAAGTGAAGATCAATGAGTAGTTGAATAATTATGCAACTATATGAAGACTCTCTAACATTTAATAATTTCATATCTTGGTATTTTATTCAATCAGCAATAAAAACTAAATAAAATAAAATGACGCTCCAAGCAAAACACATATCATGTGGTAAATAAAAATATAGCTCCAAGTAAAGTTACCGATGAACGAAGACGAAAGAGGGGATGCCTTCCGGGGCATCCCCAAGCTTAGGATTTTAGGTGTCCTTAGATTATCTTGGGGTGCCATGGGCATCCCCAAGCTTAGGCTATTGCCACTCCTTGTTCCATAATCCATCAAATCTTTTACCCGAAACTTGAAAACTTCACAACACAGAACTTAAAGTATAAAATCTCGTAAGCTCCGTTAGCGAAAGAAAAGAAAACACCACTTCAAGGTACTGTAATGAACTCATTCTTGATTTATATTGGTGTTAAAACTACTGTATTCCAACTTCTCTATGGTTTATAAACTATTTTACTAGCCATAGATTCATCAAAATAAGCAAACAACACACGAAAAACAGAATCTGTCAAAAACAGAACAGTCTGTAGTAATCTGTAGCTAACGCAAACTTCTGGAACCCCAAAAATTCTAAAATAAATTTCTGGACGTGAGGAATTTATCTATTGATCATCTGCAAAAAGAACTAACTAAATATCACTCTCCAATAAAAAATGGAAGCAATTCTCGTGAGCGCTAAAGTTTCTGTTTTTTTACAGCAAGATCAACAAGACTTTCCCCAAGTCTTCCCAACGGTTCTACTTGGCACAAACACTAATCAAAAGCATTAAACCACATCTAAACAGAGGCTAGATGAATAATTTATTACTAAACAGGAACACAAGTAAAGTTGGGTTGCCTCCCAACAAGCGCTATCGTTTAACGCTCCTTGCTAGGCATGATGATTTCAATGATGCTCACATAAAAGATAAGAGTTGGAACATAAAAAGAGCATCATGAAGAATATGACTAGCACATTTAAGTCTAACCCACTTCCTATGCATAGGGATTTTGTGAGCAAACAACTTATGAGAACAAGAATCAACTTGCATAGGAAGGTAAAACAAGCATAACTTTAAAACTTTAAGCACATACAGAGGAAACTTGATATTATTGCAATTCCTACAAGCATATTGTCGGTGCCAAAGCCGGCGGATCTTGGGTAGGGGGTCCCGAACTGTGCGTCTAAGGTGGATGGTAACAGGAGGCAGGGGACACGATGTTTACCCAGGTTCGGGCCCTCTTGATGGAGGTAATACCCTACGTCCTGCTTGATTGTTCTTGATGATATGAGTATTACAAGAGTTGATCTACCACGAGATCATAGAGGCTAAACCCTAGAAGCTAGCCTATGGTATGATTGTATGTTGTCCTATGGACTAAACCCTCTGGTTTATATGGACACCGGAGGGGGCTAGGGTTACACAGAGTCGGTTACAAGGGAGGAGATCTACATATCCGTATTGCCAAGCTTGCCTTCTACGCCAAGGAAAGTCCCATCCGGACACGAGATGAAGTCTTCAATCTTGTATCTTCATAGTCCAAGAGTCCGGCCAAAGGATATAGTCCGGCTGTCCAGAGACCCCCTAATCCAGGACTCCCTCAGTAGCTCCTGAACCAGGCTTCAATGATGATGAGTCCGGCATGCAGCATTGTCTTCGGCATTGCAAGGCGGGTTCCTCCTCCGAATACTCCATAGAAGATTTTGAACACAAGGATAGTGTCCGGCTCTGCAAAATAAGTTCCACATACCACTGTAGAAAGAACAATTTTTCCACAAATCCAATCTGCTGACACGTTTGACAGCATGACATCATGTCATGGCCGGGTCATTATCCGAACCGTTTTTCTCAACCAGCACCGCATATATCGCGGGGTGGTTTTCTTGACACGTCTTGTCAAAGCAAAGATCGTGTCACCCTTATTACGGGATTCTCATCAATACGGACGTGGGTAACCCAACCGCGCCATCAATTACGGCGCCTGGGAAATAAGCGATTTTACCAGGCAAGTGGGGAGGTGCATCGCCTCTTCCTCCCTTATAAAGGGACAAGGATTCACCCCTTTTACCCACACCTTCTACCTCCTTGCTTATCCATTCTCACGCACTCGAGCTCTGGCGCCCAAGTTCGCGTTCTTCTTCTCAAACCACTCCAAGCATGTCCGGAGTAGGAGGCAAGTGGATGGTCTCCTCCGTCACGGAGGAGCACATCGCAAAGTTACGGGTAGCCGGATATCTGCCCTCGGATATCGCGCACCGGCTGCCAGATGCGGGGCAGATCATCCCTACGCCTGAACCCCATGAGAGGGTAGTTTTTCTTACCCATTTTGTCCGCGGACTGGGATTTCCCCTCCACCCGTTTGTCCGCGGGCTCATGTTTTACTACAGGCTGGATTTTCATGATCTAGCCCCCAATTTCATCCTCAACATCTCGGTGTTTATCGTCATGTGCGAGGCCTTCCTCCGCATCAGGCCCCACTTCGGCCAATGGCTAAAAACCTTCAATGTTAAACCGAAGGTGGTGGTTGGCCAACAAGCAGATTGCGGAGGCGCCATGGTGGGCAAAATGCCTAACGTCACCTGGCTCGAGGGCACCTATGTGGATACCATAAAGGGGTGGCAATCGGGGTGGTTCTACATCACCCAGCCGCGCGACACCAACTGGGTGGCGGCCCCCAGATTTCGATCCGGAATCCCCACGCGGCTCACCTCCTCAAAAGAGAAGGGCCTGTCCTGGGGTTCTTCGGTAGAGCTGACCAGACTCCAGACCTGCATCAGGAACATGATGAGCAAGAAAATCAAGCTCGTCAACGTGGTACAGGTCATGCTCTTCCACCAGATCCTCCCGTGTCAACGACGGGCATTCAATTTGTGGGAGTTCGACCCGGCCAAGCACCAGACGCTGCGAGTGCTCTACGACATGACGCACGAGGATGTCTGGAGGGTGCTGTTCAAGGGCGCCGAGGTACCTCCTTCCCTCACCGAGGACCGCGGACTCAGCGCAAAGCGCCGTGCCAATCCGGTAAGTTTTTATATCTCACGGGGTAAGATCATGTGCGGGATCTAAGCTTCCATGTCATTAACAGGACTGGATAAAGACAGCGGAGCAGCTCGATTGCCCAGCCCCCCTGCCTGAAGATCCTGCAGATGCTCTCCTGACGGAGATGCTGGCTCCGGCACCTTACGGGGTGCTGGTGAAGAAGTGATGTCTACTACACAACCTTCTTCTTGTAGACGTTGTTAGGCCTCCAAGTGTAGAGGTTTGTAGGACAGTAGCAAATTTCCCTCAAGTGGATGACCTAAGGTTTATCAATCCATAGGAGGCGTAGGATGAAGATGGTCTCTCTCAAGCAACCCTGCATCCAAATAACAAAGAGTCTCTTGTGTTCCCAACACACCCAATACAATGGTAAATTGTATAAGTGCACTAGTTCGGCGAAGAGATGGTGATACAAGTGGTATATGGATGGTAGATAAAGGTATTTGTAATCTGAAAATATAAAAATAGCAAGGTGACTAATGATAAAAGTGAGCGTAAACGGTATTGCAATGATAGGAAACAAGGCCTAGGGTTCATACTTTCGCTAGTGCATGTTCCCTCAACAATACTAACATAATTGGATCACATAACTATCCCTCAACATGCAACAAAGAGTCACTCCAAAGTCACTAATAGCGGAGAACAAACGATGAGATTATGGTAGGGTATGAAACCACCTCAAAGTTATTCTTTCAAATCAATCCGTTCGGCTATTCCTATAAGTGTCACAAACACCCCTAGAGTTCGTACTAGAATAACACCTTAAGACACAAATCAACCAAAACCCTAATGTCACCTAGATACTCCAATGTCACCTCAAGTATCCGTGGGTATGATTATACGATATGCGTCACACAATCTCAGATTCATCTATTCAACCAACACATAGAACCTCAAAGAGTGCCCCAATGTTTCTATCGGAGAATCACGACGAAAACATGTTCCAACCCCTATGCATATGTTCACGGAACCCGCAAGTTGATCACCAAAACATACATCAAGTGAATCACATGGTATCCCATTGTCACCACAGATACGCACGGCAAGACATACATCAAGTGTTCTCAAATCTTTAAAGACTCAATCCGATAAGATTACTTCAAGGGGAAAACTCAATTAATTACAAGAGAGTGGAGGGGGAGGAGAAACATAAGATCCAACTATAATAGCAAAGCTCGCGATACATCAAGATCGTGCCAAATCAAGAACACGAGAGAGAGATCAAACACATAGCTACTGGTACATACCCTCAGCCCCGAGGGAGAACTACTCCCTCCTCGTCATGGAGAGCACCAGGATGATGAAGATGGCCACCCGAGAGGGATTCCCCCCTCCGGCAGGGTGTCGGAACGGGTCTAGATCGGTTTTCGGTGGCTACGGAGGCTTCTGGCGGTGGAACTCCCGATCTATTGTGCTCCTCGATAGTTTTAGGGTATGTGGGTATATATGGGTGAAAGAGATACGTCAGGGGAGCCACGAGGGGCCCACGAGGGTGGAGGGCGCGCCCTGGGGGGTGGGCACGCCTCCTACCTCATGGCTCCCTCATTCCTTTTCTGACATGCACTCCAAGTTTTTCCGGTAGCTTTCCTTCCAAAAATAACTTCTCCAGTTGGTTTCATTCCGTTTCGACTCCGTTTGATATTCCTTTTCTTCGAAACACTGAAATAGGCAAAAAAATAGCAATTCTGGGCTGGGCCTCCTGTTAATAGGTTAGTCCCAAAAATAATATAAAAGTGGATAATAAAGCCCAATATTGTCCAAAACAGTAGATAATATAGCATGGAGCAATCAAAAATTATAGATACGTTGGAGACGTATCAAGAAGACCAAGAAGAAGGCCACGAGGACCCGAAAGGGTCTCCGGCGCAAGGTTGTATCGGACTCATCGTCCGATGACTCCGACGCACACTCCTCCCACGAAAACGAGGAGGAGGAGGAAAGTACCCCCCCCCCCAGCCGGGCGAGACAAGAAAAGGAAGGCCGACCCAACCGGGGAGGCCAAAGGGTCCAAGAAGGAAAGGATCCTCCATCCGGACTGCTCCACGACGGCCGCCCACAGCGACGACGAGTGGTTCCCCAGGGACAAGCCCCTGGCAAAGTCGTAAGTATCCGGATACCATAGTAATTCATGGTATGTTTTATTGCACTGCTTCTCCTTACGCCGAATATGATTATGCAGCCTGTCCCGAGCCCGTATCGACGTGTCTTCGTCGGACGGTTCTTTGGACTCGTCGGATATGAACAACGATTCACTTCCGACCGCCTCCACACCTTGCCCTATGGACCATGTCAAGGTGTTGTCTCAAAAGGCACCGAGCCAAGGGGAGGTACTCCTGGGGGCGCCTCAAGGCGACCTTCCGGACCCTGGGCGCAAAGGGAGCAAAACTCCCACGGGCTCCAAGTTCGGCCCCTAGCCGAACACTGCGCCGGAACCTTCGGTGATTCCGGACTCCAGCAGACGACCCCCCATTAAGAGGGGCAAGCTGCCCATTCTGGTGGCCTCTGTCCATCCAGAGGCACCGGACAACTTGCTGGAAGCGCTTCGCGGCGCTTCCATCGACGAAGAGCACCACACTATCATGAGTGCGGTGATCGAGAAAGTTTAGTCCGCCAAAAACGGACTGACCAAAGCTTGTGCCAGCCTCCTAACAGGCTTTAAGGTAAGCAATGAAAATATAGGAAAAATATTACCGCATAGACAGTAGCCCCTGATGCTCTGTTTGGCATTCACGAAGAAAGGCCGAATAGATGATCAAATGATAACTCAGGAGTCTAATCAGAATATGTCTATGTGTATGTGCAGGCTTCACTGCTGGCCACTGTCGCACGTAATGCGGAGGTCTCTGCACTGAAGCAGGACCTGGAGCGGTCCGAGGACGAGCTCGGCCTTACCAAGAGGCAGCTCGAGGAGAGCAAAGGTAAGCAATACCTTGTCTATATATTTAAAAAGAAGTTCAGGTGTAAAGTAATAGGATCATCATGAATTTGCCAGTGGCCATGACCGAAGTGATGACCCTGAAGAGGGCGCTGTCCGAGGACAAAGACAAAGCGGCCAAGGAGCGCATTGAGCGGGAAAAGCAAGAAGCCCGAGTAGGCGAGGTGCAGCAAGAGCTCGAGGCTCTCGCCAAAAAACACGAGTCCTTGGAGCTTGACTCTAAGACGCGAGAGTCCGTGCTTGCGAAGGCGCTTGAAAGCGCCCGGAGCGCCAAGGCTGAAGCCCACAAGGCCCTCTAGGAGATTGATGCAGTGAAGAAGATAGCAGTGGGTAAGGCATTCATTATGCAAAGCAAGCATGTGAAGGAAACTTTCCTTTTAATTACCCGAGTTCGAAGCTCTCCAGGAGCGTTCGCAGATCTTCCACGCAATGTACTGGATGCCGCGGAGTTTTACCGAGCTGAGGAGGGGAGATCGACGGAAAAGTTGTTCTGGTCTCAGTATACTGGGACTGAACACCCAATGCCCTTGAGCGACCAGCTAAAGCAATTGGTCGAGCTTCACAAGGCGGCTGAACAGGCCATGGAGGGCCTTATAGTTCGGATGTGGCATGGCGAGCCCCTGCCCGACAACTACTTCGGTGTGGTGAGGCGGCTTGTGGATGCCTGTCCATGGCTTGAAGTCATAAAGCAGTCCGTCTGCATCGAGGGTGCGCGCAGGGCTTTTGCCCGGGCAAAGGTGCACTGGGCGAAGCTGGACGCCGTGAAGCTGGTGAAGAAGGGGCCGCCGAAGGGCAAGGAGCATCGCTGCCCCGAAATGTATTATGAGAGTGTCCTGAAGGGTTCCCACCTTGTGGCGGATGAATGTGCCAGGGATGTAATTTTTGAATGAATATGCTCATGTGATCCTGTAAAGTGAAACGAGTTCATTTGCGCTATGCAATGCTTTTTTGATTTAAAATATTACCTTCTATGCGGCCGTTTATAAAATCTGAGAGTTGGCCAGTCGTCGGCTTCTGCCCCCATGTAACTAGTACTGGGGTGTTCGGGATAAACCTGAGCACTCTTTATCCCAATTTTGGGTCCTTCGAGGGAGGTGTTCAGCGCAACAAACCAGGCAATCAGACTATAAGGCTTTATCACTCTCACTTAGCCATAGAAGTCTACAATTTTAAATTTTGGCGAAGCCCCTAGTATTCGGAAGGCCGAATTTGGGGCGCTATATACACATAAGTCGGGCAAGGCCGACTCCTCGCCCGAAGCGGAAAAAGTCTTTAAGGACTTGAGACCTCTCGAACAGCGACCAGCTCTCGCCTTATCATGACAGTCAGTTTTCGGCTTTCTCTACTGAGGTGCTTGTTCGGAAGAACCGGGACACAATCGCAGTAGTTCTCCCAGTGCTACCTTAGCCGATATAGAGGAACGTAAGGTACCAAAGCATGGGAGCCGGGCAAACCCAACTATTGACCCAAGACATGATTCGGAGCTGATGCATATAATGCTATAAGTTCGGGGTGCCGCACTGTCGAAAGTGTTCGGACTTCTCATGCCGTATTATGGGGTAAATGAAAGCCCCTGGCGTACTGATCGTACCCGAATGTACGAGTGCGGATTGTCGTAAATGAACATATAAGAAAAAGGGGATGAATAATGCAATAATAGAGTAATGCTATGCATTGTTATTTAAATTATACGTCGAAGCGTACTGAAACAAGTAGTGCAATAAGCGGAAAGTAGGACTATTTGACATGTACTATCCAAGGGCAAGCTGCATATGGAAGGTAGAAAGCGGGTATATCAATTATTATTAGAGACCACCTGAGGGTTCCCGTGTACATCTTAGCTTCTTGCCTCCTTGGTTTTTTGTTCCCGTAATGTGTCTGGCAATCGTACTGCCGAAAAGTGCTTCCAAAGAGTTAGGTCCCGAAAGAGAAAAAATGATAAAGGTATACATCCCCTAGGGCGGTTAAGCCGCATTGCAGGACGTGGCCTGATCGTGCCCCCGTCTATGTCCATGGTATTTTCAGTGCATAATTATGTACACGCGACACGGATTTCATCGCTTTACTAGGACTGGGACGGGGGCCGAATTGCTAGGCGAGCTCTGAACGTGCCAGGCGATCCTGTTGCAGTTTACTCCGGACTCGCTTGAAGGTGTCTGGGGGCTGTATCGCCAAATTAGTGGTTTGCCTTAAAAGGCTGCTTTGTGCTTCTATTGCGAGGGCCGCATTGTGCTCTTCCATGCGGAGCGAGCGTTCTCTGTTTCCATTCACTGTTATGACTCCCCTAGGTCCTGGCATCTTGAGCTTGAGGTATGCGTAATGCGGTACCACATTGAATTTTGCAAATGCGGTTCACCCGAGCAGTGTGTGATAGCCACTGCGAAACGGGATGATATCGAAGATTAACTCCTCGCTTCGAAAGTTGTCCGGTGATCCGAAGACCATTTCCAGTGTGATTGAGCCCGTGCAATGGGCCTCTACACTTGGGGTGATGCCCTTAAAGGTGGTTTTGGTGGGTTTGATCCTTGAAGGATCTATACCCATTTTTCACACTGTATCCTGATAGAGCAGGTTCAGGCTGCTGCCGCCATCCATAAGGACTCGAGTGAGGTGAAATCCGTCGATGATGGGGTCTAGGACCAATGCGGTGGATCCGCCATGAAGGATACTAGTGGGGTGGTCCCTGTGATCAAAGGTGATCGGACAAGCGGACCATGGGTTGAACTTTGGGGCGACGGGCTCCATCGCATAGACGTCCCTTAGTGCACGCTTCCGCTCCCTCTTGGGAATGTGGGTTGCGTATTTCATGTTCACCGTCTTCACTTGTGGGGGGAACCTCTTCTGTCCTCTCGTGTTTGGCGGCCGAGGCTCTTCCTCGTCATCACTATGCAGCCCCTTGTCCTTGTTTTCGGCATTTAACTTGTCGTCCTGCTTGAACACCCATCATTCTCTGTTGGTGTGATTGGCTGTCTTGTCGATGGTGCCGTGGATTTGACACGAGCGATCCAGTATGCGATCCAGACTGGACGGAGCCGGAGTACTTCTTTTGAATGCCTTTTTCTGCTGACCGGTTCTAGAGCCTCTGAATCCGGCATTGACTGTCGTATCATAGTGTTATCGCCGTTGTTGCGGCGCTTTGGTCTGTTACGACGTGGTCTGCCGTTGGCATCTTTGGTATCCGAAGTGTCCGGATTCCATGATGTGTTGTTATTGCGAGCCAGCCAGCTATCCTCGCCCGCGTAAAAGCGGGTCATGAGTGTCGTGAGGGCTGCCATAGACTTCGGCTTCTCCTGGCCGAGGTGTCGGGCAAGCCGCTCGTCATGGATGTTATGCTTGAATGCCCCTAAGGCCTCTGCATCCGGACAGTCGACAATTTGGTTTTTCTTAGTTAGGAACCGTGTCCAGAATTGCCTGGCCGATTCCCCTGGCTGCTGAGTTATATGGCTCAAGTCATCAGCATCCGGTGGTCACACATAAGTGCCCTGGAAGTTGTCAAGGAATGCGTCTTCCAAATCCTCCCAACTGCCGACGGAGTCTGCTGGCAAGCTATTCAGCCAATGCCGAGCTGGTCCTTTGAGTTTTAGTGGGAGGTACTTGATGGCATGTAGATCATCACCGCGAGCCATGTGGATGTGAAGGAGGAAATCCTCAATCCATACAGCGGTATCTGTTGTACCATCATACGATTCGATATTTACGGGTTTAAAACCCTCTGAGAATTTGTGATCCATAACTTCATCAGTGAAGCATAGCGGGTGTGCGGCGCCTCTGCGCCGGGCTATATCACGACGCAGTTCATATGAGTCTTGTCTGCTGTATTCGGCCCGACCGGATTTACCTTTAGTGTATCCGGTGCGACGGTCATCATCCCGCGTTGGCGCGCGCCACCATGACCCGTATATTGACCTTGCATGTTTTGCCTTGCTGTCCAATACGTCTTGCAGGTCCCGTGTGTTGCCCCGGGCCTTGGTATTTTTGACTGAGTGGTGGCGGGGTGCAGGCTGAACTTCGGGCTGAAACGCCTCTCTGGCTCGGCCACGCGGTGGCCGGTCAGCCGCATCGTACGCTGGTGATGGAGGTTTCAATGCTTCCTCCTCGAGGTGAGGTAGCAACCTGTGTTTTGGGTAACTCTTGGAGGGGCGCTCGAGTTCGAATACCTCGGCCGCAAGGACTTCGGTCCATCTGTCTGCTAGCAAGTCTTGATCAGCTTGAAGCTGTTGTTTCTTTTTCTTCAGGCTATTTGTTGTGACCATAAGCCGGCGCTTGAAGCGCTTCTGCTCGACGGGATCCTCAGGCACGATAAATTCTTCGTCGCCGAGGCTCGCCTCGTCTTCGGAGAGAGGCGTGTAATTGTCCCCCTCCGGTTCTCCATCTGCTGCCTGCTCTGGAGGGCTAGCTTGTTCATCCTCCGGCTCTACATCGTGCTAGAGGGGATTGTGGTTGCCTTTGGCACTATCCGGAGTGTTATTGTCTCTTGTGCCGGTATCACTACTTTTGCTGTGGCGGGACTTAGAGCGGCGCCGCTGACGTCGGTGCTTGGGTTGCTTCTTGGAGGGGTCATCCTCTGCTGTCTTGTCGCCATTGCCTTCTTTGGGGGTGTCCACCATGTATATATCATATGATGAGGTGGCAGTCCAGCGCCCTGTGGGCGGTGGTTCCTGTTCGTCTCCTGCATCATCGTCCATACCGTCGATGTCTTCGGAGTCGAAGTCGAGCATGTCGGTTAAATCGTCGCCAGTGGCTACTAAATGGGTGGTGGGTGGGCAGCGAATTTCTTCGTCGTCCGCATCCCATTCTAGCCGGACATAGTTTGGCCAAGGTTCTCCTGACAAGGAGAGAGACCTTAATGAATTTAGCACATCGCCGAAAGGCGAGTGCTGAAAGATATCCGCGGAGGTGAACTCCATGATCGGCGCCCAGTCGATAGGCACGGATGCAGGCGGCTCGGAGTCCGTGGCCGGAGACGAATCCAGTGGTTCGGTGTCACGGCTCTCGTAAGGGGTGAAGTCAGTATCCGGGTCCATCACCACTAAGAGTGAGGCCTCCACGGAGGGGTCTATCCCTCTGTCCTCGGATGGCGCAATTTGCTCCGGATTGACGGCCGGAGTAGTTGCAGATGCGATCTCCCGAACACTGTCCGGCGGCAGAGTTACGTCATGCTCGTCGTGATTGTGTGGCGCACCTGACATGGGCTCGAATCCGTCGAAGATCGAGTCTCCGCGGATGTCGGCAGTGTTGTTTAGGTTTCTAAACCTAACATGATGACCGGGGGCATAGCTCTCGATCTGCTCTAGATGGCCAAGCGAATTGGCCCGCAGTGCGAAGCCGCCGAATACGAAGATCTGTCCGGGGAGGAAAACCTCACCCTGGACCGCATCATTACTGATGATCGAAGGGGCCATCAAGCCTTATGGTGACGGAACATTGGAACTCTCAATGAAAGCACCAATGTCGGTGTCAAAATCGGCGGATCTCGGGTAGGGGGTCCCGAACTGTGCGTCTAAGGCGGATGGTAACAGGAGGCAAGGGACATGATGTTTACCCAGGTTCGGGCCCTCTTGATGGAGGTAATACCCTATGTCCTGCTTGATTGTTCTTGATGATATGAGTATTACAAGAGTTGATCTACCACGAGATCGTAGAGGCTAAACCCTAGAAGCTAGTCTATGGTATGATTGTATGTTGTCCTACGGACTAAATCCTCCGGTTTATATAGACACCGGAGGGGGATAGGGTTACACAGAGTCGGTTACAAGGGAGGAGATCTACATATCTGTATTGCCAAGCTTGCCTTCTACGCCAAGGAAAGTCCCATTTGGACACGAGACAAAGTCTTCAATCTTGTATCTTCATAGTCCAACAGTCCAGCCATAGGATATAGTCAGGCTGTCCGGAGACCCCTAATCTAGGACTCCCTCACATATGTTCCTCCCTCATAATAATTTTTAGTAGCATCATGAATGAATTCAACAATATAACTATCACATAGAGCATTCTTTTCATGATCTACAAGCATAGAATTTTTATTACTCTCCGCATAAGGAAACTTCTTCTCATGAATAGTAGTGGGAGCAAACTCAACAAAATAACTATCATGTGAGGCATAATCCAATTGAAAACTAAAATCATGATGACAAGTTTCATGGATATCATTATTCTTTATAGCATACAAGTCATCACAATAATCATCATAGATAGCAACTTTGTTCTCATAATCAATTGGAACCTCTTCCGAAATAGTGGATTCATCACAAAATAAAGTCATGACCTCTACAAATCCACTTTCATCAATATAATCATCATAAATAAGAGGCATGCTTTCATCATAATAAATTTGCTCATCAAAACTTGGGGGACAAAAAATATCATCTTCATCAAACATAGCATCCCCAAGCTTGTGGCTTTGCATATCATTAGCATCATGGATATTCAAAGAATTCATACTAACAAAATTGCAATCATGCTCATCATTCAAATATTTAGTGCAAAACATTTTAATGCATTCTTCTTCTAGCACTTGAGCACAATTATCGGAATCCTTATTTTCATGATAGATATTCAAAAGATGAAGCATATGAGGTACTCTTAATTCCATTTTTTATAATTTTCTTTTATAAACTAAACTAGTGCTAAAACAAGAAACAAAAAGATTGGATTGCAAGATCTAAAGATATACCTTCAAGCGCTAACCTCCCCGGCAACGGCACCAGAAAAGAGCTTGATGTCTACTACACAACCTTCTTCTTGTAGACGTTGTTGGGCCTCCAAGTGCAGAGGTTTGTAGGACAGTAGCAAATTTCCCTCAAGTGGATGACCTAAGGTTTATCAATCCGTGGGAGGCGTAGGATGAAGATGGTCTCTCTCAAGCAACCCTGCAACCAAATAACAAAGAGTCTCTTGTGTCCCCAACACACCTAATACAATGGTAAATTGTATAGGTGCACTAGTTCGGCGAAGAGATGGTGATACAAGTGGTATATGGATAGTAGATAAAGGAGGAAGAAGTATGTCAGGGGAGCCACGAGGGGCCCACGAGGGTGGAGGGCGCGCCCAGGGGGGTGGGCGGGCACGCCCAGGGGGGTGGGCGCGCCCCCTGCCTCGTGGCTTCCTTGTTGCTTCCCTTACGTACACCCCAAGTCTTCTGGATTGCTTCCGTTCCAAGAATAAGTTCCGTGAAGTTTCATGTCAATTGGACTCCGTTTGATTTTCCTTTTCTGCGATACTCTAAAACAAGGACAAAATAGAAACTGGCACTGGGCTCTAGGTTAATAGGTTAGTCCCAAAAATAATATAAAAGTGTATAATAAAGCCCACAAACATCCAAAACAGATAATATAATAGCATGAAACAATCAAAAATTACAGATAGGTTAGAGACCTATCAACCGTCACGCCGGATATACTAAAAGCAAATCCGGCCGGGCCGAATATAGCAGACAAGACTCGTATGGACTGCGTCGTGATGGCACAGAGGCACCGCACACCCCCCTATGCTTCACTGACGAAGTAATGGATCACGAATTCCCAGAAGGTTTTAAACCCGTGAATATTAAATCATACGATGGCACAACAGACCCCGCGGTATGGATCGAGGATTTCCTCCTCCACATCCACATGGCCCGCGGTGACGATCTACACGCCATCAAGTACCTCCCATTAAAACTCAAAGGACCTGCTTGGCATTGGCTCAATAGCCTGCTGGCAAACTCCAGTGGCAGTTGGGAGAATTTGGAGGATGCATTCCTTGACAACTTCCAGGGCACTTATGTGCAACCATCGGATGCCGATGACTTGAGTCACATAACCCAACAGCCAGGGGAATTAGCCAGGAAATTCTGGACTCGGTTCCTAACTAAAAAGAACCAAATTGTCGACTGTCCGGATGCCGAGGCCTTAGCGGCATTTAAGCATAACATCCGCGATGAGTGGCTCGCCCAACACCTCGGCCAAGAAAAGTCGAAGTCCATGGCAGCCCTCACGACATTCATGACCCGCTTTTGTGTGGGCGAGGACAGCTGGCTAGCTCACAGTAACAACACTTGAAGAAACCCTGGCAATTCAGATGCCAAAGATAGCAATGGCAGGCCATGTCGCAACAGACACAAGCACCGCAACAACAGCGACAACGTCAAAGACACGACAGTCAATGCCGGATTCAGTGGCTCTAAATCCAGTCAGCGGAAAAAGCCGTTCAAATGAAGCAATACGGGCCCGTCCAAATTGGACCGCATACTCGATTGTTCGTGTCAAATTCACGGCACCCCCGATAAACCATCCAACCACACCAACAGAGAATGCTGGGTGTTCAAACAAGCCGGCAAGTTAAATGCCGAAAAAAGGAAAAGGGGCTGCATAGCGACGACAAGGAGGAGCCCCGGCCGCCGAACACAGGAGGACAGAAGAAATTTTCTCCCCAAGTGAAAACGGTAAACATGATATACGCAACCCATATTCCCAAGCGGGAACGGAAGCATGCACTAAGGGACGTCTATGCGATGGAGCCAGTCACCCCAAAGTTCAACCCATGGTCCTCTTGTCCGATCACCTTCGATCGCAGGGACCACCCCACCAGTATCCATCATGGCGGTTTTGCCGCATTGGTCCTTGACCCCATCATTGACGGATTTCACCTCACTCGAGTCCTTATGGATGGTGGCAGCAGCCTGAACCTGCTCTATCAGGATAGATTGCATAAAATGGGCATAGACCCCTCGAGGATCAAACCCACCAAAACCACCTTTAAAGGTGTCATCCCAGGTGTAGAGGCCTATTGCACGGGCTCAATCACACTGGAAGTGGTCTTCAGATCACCGGACAACTTCTAAAGCGAGGAGTTAATCTTCGATATCGTCCCTTTCCGCAGTGGCTATCATGCACTGCTCAGACGAACCGCATTTGCCGGATTCAATGCGGTACCGCATTATGCATACCTCAAGCTCAAAATGCCAGGACCTCGTGGGGTTATAACAGTTAATGGAAACACAGAACGCTCGCTCTGCACGGAGGAGCACACTGCGGCCCTCGCAGCAGAAGCGCAAAGCAGCCTTATGAGGCAAACCGCCAATTCAGCGAAAAAGACCCCGAACACCTTCAAGCGAGTCCAGAGTACCCTGCAAGAGGATCGCCAGGCACGTTTAGAGCTCGCCTAGAAATTCGGCCTTCGTCCTAGTCCCAATCAAGCGGCGAAATTTGCGCCGTGCGTACATAATTACGCACTCAAGATACCATGGGCATAGGCGGAGGCACGGCCATTGCACGGCCCATGATGCAGCTCAACCACTTCAGGACCCATATACCTTTAACATTTTCTTCCTTTTAGACCCCTATTCTCTGAAGGCCCTCTTCGATCGTCTGATTATCGGACCCGTCACGGGAAGGAAACACCAAGGAAGCAAGAAGCTTTGACGTACAAGGGAATCCTCAGGTGGTCTCTGATAATGATCGATATACCTATTTTGCATACCCACACGCAGCTTGACCTTGGATAGGACATGTCAAATAGTCCTATCTTTTACTTATTGTACTACATGTATGCATACACTTTGACGTATCATTTAAATAACAATGTACAACATTAGCTCATTATTGCATTCCTTTACCTTTTTTTCATGTCTGCTTATTTACGAAAAATCGCACCTGTAAATTTTGATACGACCAGTGCGCCAGGGGCTTCAGTTTACCCCATAACACGGCATGAAAAGTCTGAACACTTTCAACAGTGCGGCACCCCGAACTTATAGCATTATATGCATCAGCTCCGAATCATGTCTTGGGTCAATAGTTGGGTTTGCCCGGCTCCCATGTTTTGGTACCTTACGTTCCGCTATATCGGCTAAGGTAGCACTGGGAGAACTACTGCGATTGTGTCCCGGTTCTTCCGGACGAGCACCTCAGTAGAGAAAGCCGAAAACTGACTGTCATGATGCGGCGAGAGCTGGTCGCTGTTCGAGAGATCTCAAATCCTTAAAGATTTTTTCCGCTTCGGGCGAGGAGTCGGCCTTGTCCGATTTAGGCGTACATAGCGCCCCAAGTTCGGCCTTCGGAATACTAGGGGCTTCGCCAAATTTTAAAATTGTAGACTTCTATGGCTAAGTGAGAGTGATAAAGCTTTATGGTCTGATTGCCTGGTTCGTTGTGCTGAACACCTCCTTCGAAGTACCCAAAACTGGGATAAAGAGTGATCAGGTTTATCCCGAACACCTCAGTACTAGTTACATGGGGGCAGAAGCCGACGGCTGGCCAACTCTCAAATTTTATAAACGACCGCACAGAAGGTAATATTTTAAATTAACAAGCGCTACATAGCGCACATGAACTCGTTTCACATTACAGGATCACATGAGTACATTCATTCAAATATTACCTCCTTAGCACATTCCTCTGCCACAAGGTGAGCACCCTTCAGGACACTGTCATAATAGTTTTCGGGGTGGCGATGCTCCTTGCCCTCCGGCAGCCCCTCCTTCACCAGCTTTTTGGCGTCCATCTTCGCCTAGTGCACTTTCGCCCGGGCAAAAGCCCTGCGCGCACCCTCAATGCAGACGAACCGTTTTATGACTTCAAGTCGGGGGCAAGCGTTCACAAGCCGCCTTACCAGGATGAAATAGCTGCCGGGCAGGGGCTCGCCAGGCCACATCCGGACTATGAGGCCGTTCATGGCTAGTTCGGCCGCCTTGTGAAGCTCGACCAGTTGCTTCAACTGGTCGCACAAGGGCATTGGATGTTCGGTCCCAGTATACTGAGACCAGAACAACCTCTCCGTCGAGCTCCCCTCCTCGGCCCGGTAGAACTCCGCGGCATCCGACACACTGCTGGGTAGATCTGCGAACGCTCCTGGAGAGCTCCGAATTGGGGTAAGTAAAAGGAAAGTTTCCTTCACATGCTTGCTTTGCATAAAGAATGCCTTCCACGCCGCTAACGTCCTGACCGCCTCAATTTCTTGGAAGGCCTTTTGGGCTTCGGCCTTGGCATTTTGTGCGTTCTCGATGACCTTTGCAAGCTCGGACCCTTGCATCTTAGAGTCACACTCCAAGGACTCGTACTTCTTGACAAAGTCCTGGAGCTCTTGCTGAACCTCGCCGACTCGGGCCTCTTGCTTCTCGCGCTTGACGCGCTCCATGGCCACTTTGTCTTCGGCCTCGGACAATGCCTTCTTCAGGGTTGCCACTTCGGTCGTGGCCCCTAGCAAAATTCATGACGATCCCGTGATCTCTCAACCAGTTTCCTTTTTTATCCATAAACAGACAATGTATCACTTACCTTTGTACTCTTTGAGCTGCCTCTTGGTAAGGCCGAGCTCTTCCTCGGACCGCTCAAGGTCCCGCTTCCGTGCGGAGACCTCCGCCGTATGAGAGGCAGCGGCCAGCAGTGAAGCCTGCTTATTAACATAGACATATTCTGATTAGACTCCTGTGATTATTATTTGATCCTCTGTTCGGCCTTTCTTTCAAACACCAAATAGAGCATCAGGGGCTACTGTCTATGTGGTAACATTTTCTCATAATTTGATTACTTACCTCAAAGCCTGTTAGGAGGCTGGCACAGGCTTCAGTCATTCTGCTTTTGGCGGACTGGATCTTCTTGACCACCGCACTCATGATAGTGCGGTGCTCTTCGTCAATGGAAGCATCGCGAAGCGCTTCCAGCAAATTGTCCGATGCCCCTGGATGGGCAGAGGCCATCGGCACAGACTTGCTGCCCCTGGCATTAGAGCCCATGGGAGTCTTGCCCCTCGTGCGCCCAGCATCCGGAATGTCGCCTTGGGGCGCTTCTGGAACTGTCTCCCCTTGGTTTAGTACCCTTTGAGACAGCACCTCGACGTCGTCCGTAGGACGGGGGGCGGAGGTGCTCGGGATTGAATCGATGTTCATCTCCGACGGGCCCAAAGACTCATCTGAAGAGGATACATCGATACGGGCTTTGGAGGGGCTGCATGATCATGTTAGGCATGATAAGAAGTAATAAAATAAAGCATACCAAGAACTATTATGGTATCCGGATACTTACGACTTCGCCAGGGGCTTGTCCCTGGACAAACACTGCTCGTCGCTAAAAGCGGTCGCCCTGGAGCAGTCCGGAAGGAGAGTCCTTCCCTTCTTGGACCCTTCGGCTTCCCCTGACGGGGCGGCCTTCCTTTTCTTGTCTCCCCCGGCTGGGGGGGGGAACTTTCCTCTTCCTCCTCCGCATTTTCGTGGGAGGAGGGCGCCTCAGTGTTATTGGACGATGATTCCGATACGACCTTGCGCCGGAGACCGTTCCTGGTCCCCATGGCCTTCTTCGTGGCCTTCTTCTCCGGCGTCTCATAGGGCACCGGAACCAGCATCTCTGTTAAGAGAGCACTTGCTGGATCCTCGGGCAGTGGGGCCGGGCAATTGATCCGCTCCGCTGTCGCGACCCATTCCTGTTAAATGGCGTGGAGGCTTAGATCCCCCGCATGATTATACTGGGGAAAGAAACATCTTATGAGATATAAGAAGCTTACCGGATTGGCAGGGCGCTTTGCGCCGAGTCCGCGATCCTCGGTAAGGGGAGGAGGTACCTCGGCAGACTTGAACAGCACCCTCCAGATGTCCTGGTGTGTCGTGTCGAAGAGCTCTCGCAGCGTCTGGTGCTTGACCGGGTCGAACTCCCACATATTGAATGCCCGTCTTTGACACGGGAGGATCCGACGGAAGAGCATGACCTGGACCACGTTGACAAGCTTGATTTTCTTGCTTATCATGTTTTTAACACAGTTTTGGAGTCCGGTCAGCTCCACCGATGAACCCCAGGATAGGCCCTTCTCTTTCCAGGAGGTGAGCCGCGTGGGGATGTCGGATCGGAATTCGGGGGCCACCACCCAGTTGGTGTCGTGCCGCTCGGTGATGTAGAACCACCCCGATTGCCACCCCTTCACTGTCTCCACATAGGAGCCTTCGAGCCAGGTGATGTTGGGCATTTTTCCACCATGGCGCCTCCGCACTCCGCTTGCTGGCCAACCACCACCTTCGGTTTAATGTTGAAGGTCTTCAGCCACAGACCGAAGTGGGGCTTGATGCGGAGGAAGGCCTCAGACACGACGATAAACGCCGAGATATTGAGGATCAAATTGGGGGCCAGATCATGGAAGTCCAGCCCGTAGTAGAACATGAGCCCGCGAACAAATGGGTGGAGGGGAAATCCCAGCCTGCGGATGAAATGGGTAAGGAATACAACCCTTTCATAGGGTTCGGGGGTAGGGACGGTCTGCCCCGCGTCTGGGAGCCGGTGCGCGATATCTGTGGCCAGGTATCCGGCTTCCCGGAGCTTCGTAATGTTCTCCTCCGTAACAGAGGAGACCATCCACTTGCCTCCCGCTCCAGACATGTTTGTAGTAGTTTTTTTGGAGAAAATGCGAACTTGGGCGCTGGAGCTCGAGTGCGCAAGAATGGGTGGGCAGGGAGGAAGAAGGCGTGGGTGAACAGGAGGAGTCCTTGTCCCTTTATAAGGGCGGAAGAAACTATGCGCCTCCCCACCTGCCTGGTAAACTCGCTTATTCCCCAAGCGCCGTGATTGATGGCGCGGTTGGGTTACCCACACCCGTATTGATGAGAATCCCGTGATAAGGGGACACGATGTCTGCTTCGACAAGACGTGCCAAGAAAACCGCCTCGTAATATGTGCAGTAGCTGGTTGAGAAAAACGGTTCAAATAATGACCGGGCCATGGCGTGATGTCACGTTATGAAAAGTTGTCAGCAGATTAGATTTTTGGAAATATTATACTCTCTACGGTGGTATGTGGAATTTGTTTTGCAGATCCGAACACGATCCTTGTGTTCAAAACCTTCTATGGAGTATTGGGAGAAGGAACCCGCCTTGCAATGCCAAAGACAATCTGCGTGTCGGACTCATCGTCATTGAAGCCTGGTTCAGGGGCTACTGAGGGAGTCCTGGATTAGGGGGTCCTCGGACAGCCGGACTATATCCTTTGGCCGGACTATTGGACTATGAAGATACAAGATTGAAGATTTCTTCCCGTGTCCGGGTGGGACTCTCCTTTGCGTGGAAGGCAAGCTTGGCAATTCGGATATGTAGATCTCCTCCCTTGTAACCGACTCTGTGTAACCCTAGCCCCCTCGGGTGTCTATATAAACCAGAGGGTTTAGTCTGTAGGACAAAATGCTACCTCTTGAGCACTGCGTTGGTTTTCCCCGAAGAGGAAGGGATGATGCAGTAAAGTAGCGTAAGTATTTCCCTCAGTTTTTGAGAACCAAGGTGTCAATCCAGTAGGAGGCTACGTGTGAGTCCCTTGTACCTGCACAAAACAAATATATCCTTGCAAACATCGCAAATAGGGGTTGTCAATCCCTATAAGGCCACTTACGAGAGTGAGATCTGATAGATATGATAAGATAATATTTTTGGTATTTTTATGATAAAGATGCAAAGTAAAATAAAGGCAAAGTAAATAGAAAAGGAAATAACTAGGTAGTAGGAGATTAATATGATGCAGATAGACCCGGGGGCCATAGGTTTCACTAGTGGCTTCTCCCGAGAGCATAAGTATTCTACGGTGGGTGAACAAATTACTGTTGAGATATTGACAGAATTGAGCATAGTTATGAGAATATATAGGTATGATCATGTATATAGGCATCACGTCCGAGACAAGTAGACCGACTCCTACCTGCATCTACTACTATTACTCCACTCATCGACCGCTATCCAGCATGCATCTAGAGTATTAAGTTAAAAACAGAGTAACACCTTAAGCAAGATGACATGATGTAGAGGGATAGACTCATGCAATATGAAGAAAACTCCATCTTGTTATACTCGATGGCAACAATACAATACGTGCCTTGATGCCCCTACTGTCAGAGGGAAAGGACACCACAAGATTGAACCCAAAGCTAAGCACTTCTCCCATTGCAAGAAAGATCAATCTAGTAGGCCAAACCAAACTGATAATTCGAAGAGACTTGCAAAGATAACCAATCATACATAAAAGAATTCAGAGAAGATTCAAATATTATTCATAGATAGACTTGATGATAAACCCACAATTCATCGGTCTCAACAAACACACCGCAAAAAGAAGACTACATCGAATAGATCTCCACAAGAGAGGGGGAGAACATTGTATTGAGATCCAAAAAGAGAGAAGAAGCCATCTAGCTACTAACTATGGACCCGTAGGTCTGAGGTAAACTACTCACACTTCATCGGAGGGGCTATGGTGTTGATGTAGAAGCCCTCCATGATCGATGCCCCTCCGGCGGAGCTCTGGAACAGGCCCCAAGATGGGATCTCGTGGATACAGAAAGTTGCAGTGGTGGAATTAGGGTTTTGGCTCTGTATCTGATTGTTTGGGGGTACATAGGTATATATAGGAGGAAGGAGTATGTCGGTGGAGCAACAGGGGCCCCACGAGGGTGGAGGGCGCGCCTGGGGGGGTAGGCGCGTCCCCCTACCTCGTGGCCTCCTGTTTCCTTTCTAGACATAGGGTCCAAGTCTCACGGGTCTTGTTCGTTGAGAAAATCACGTTCCCGAAGGTTTCATTCCGTTTGGACTCTGTTTGATATTCCTTTTCTTTGAAACCCTAAAACAGGCAAAAAACAGCAATTCTGGGCTGGGCTTCCAATTAATAGGTTAGTCCCAAAAATAATATAAAAGTGGATAATAAAGCCCAATAATGTCCAAAACAGTAGATAATATAGCATGGAGCAATAAAAAATTATAGATACGTTGGAGACGTATCAAGCATCCCCAAGCTTAATTCCTGCCCGTCCTCGAGTAGGTAAATGATAAAAATAGAATTTTTGATATGGAGTGCTACTTGGCATAATTTTAATGTAATTCTTCTTAATTGTGGTATGAATATTTAGATCTGAAAGATTCAAGACAAAAGTTCATATTGACATAAAAATAATAATACTCAAGCATACTAACTAAGCAATTATGTCTTCTCAAAATAACATGGCCAAAGAAAGTTCATCCCTACAAAATCATATGGTTTAGTCATGTTTCATTTTCATCACACAAGAATGCCCTCATCATGCACAACCCCGATGACAAGCCAAGAAATTGTTTCATACTTTAGTAATCTCAAACCTATAAACTTTCACGCAATATATGAGCGCGAGCCATGGACATAGCACTATGGGTGGAATAGAATATAATGAGGGGGGTTATGTGGAGAAGACAAAAAGGAGAAAGTCTCACATCAACGAGGCTAATCAATGGGCTATGGAGATGCTCACCGATTGATGTTAATGCAAGGAGTAGGGATTGCCATGCAACGGATGCACTAGAGCTATAAATGTATGAAAGCTCAACAAAAGAAACTAGTGGGTGTGCATCCAACTTGCTTGCTCATGAAGACCTAGGACACTTGAGGAGGCCCATTGTTGGAATATACAAGCCAAGTTCTATAATGAAAAATTCCCACTAGTATATGAAAGTGACAAAACAAGAGACTCTCTAACATGAAGATTAAGGTGCTACTTTGAAGCACAAGTGTGGCAATGGATAGTACCATTGTCCCTTCTCTCTTTCTCTCTCATTTTTTCCTTTTTTTTCTTTGGGCCTTTCTCTTTTTTTATGGCCTTTCTCTTTTTTATTCCTCACTTGGGACAATGCTCTATAAAATTATGATCATCACACTTCTATTTATTTACAACTCAATGATTACAACTCGATACTAGAACAAAAGATGACTCTATATGAATGCCTCCGGCGGTGTACTGGGATATGCAATGGACCAAGACTGACATGTATGAAAGAATTATGAACGGTGGCTTTGCCACAAATACTATGTCAACTACATGATCATGCTAAGCAATATGACAATGATGAATGTGTCATGATGAATGGAATGATGGAAAGTTGCCTGGCAGTATATCTCGGAATGGCTATGGAAATGCCATAATAGGTAGGTATGGTGGCTGTTTTGAGGAGGATATAAGGAGGCTTATGTGTGAAAGAGCGTATCATATCACGGGGTTTGGATGCACCGGCGAAGTTTGCGCCAACTCTCACTGTGAGAAAGGGCAATGCACAGTACCGAAGAGGCTAGCAATGATGGAAGGGTGAGAGTGTGTATAATCCATGGACTCAACATTAGTCATAAAGAACTCACATACTTATTGCAAAAATCTACAAGTCATCAAAAACCTTGGTACTACGCGCATGCTCCTAGGCGAATAGATTGGTAGGAAAAGACCATCGCTCGTCCCCGACGGCCACTCATAAGGAAGACAATCAAATAACAACTCATGTTTCAAATTTGTTGCATAACGTTTACCATATGTGCATGCTACGGGACTTGCAAACTTCAACACAAGTACTTCTCAATTTCACAACTACTCAACTAGCACGACTATAATATTATTACCTCCATATCTCAAAACAATCATAATGCATCAAACTTCTCTTAGTATTCAGAACACTCTTAAGAAAATTTTACTAATCTTGAACACCTAGCATATTAGGATTTTAAGCAAATCACCATGCTATTAAGACTCTCAAAATAATCTAAGTGAAGCATGAGAGATCAATAGTTTCTATAAAACAAATCCACCACTGTGCTCTAAAAGATATAAGGGAAGTACTAGAGCAAAACTATATAACTCAAAAGATATAAGCGAAGCACATAGAGTATTCTAACAAATTCCAAATCATGTATGGCTCTCTCAAAAGGTGTGTACAGCAAGGATGATTGTGGTAAACTAACAAGCAAAGACTCAAATCATATAAGACGCTCCAAGCAAAACACATATCATGTGGCGAATAAAAATATAGCTCCAAGTAAAGTTACCGATATAAGTAGACGAAAGAGGGGATGCCTTCCGGGGCATCCCCAAGCTTTGGCTTTTAGGTGTCCTTAGATTATCTTGGGGGTTCCATGGGCATCCCCAAGCTTAGGCTCTTGCCACTCCTTGTTCCATAATCCATCAAATCCTTACCCAAAACTTGAAAACTTCACAACACAAAACTTAAAGTAGAAAATCACGTGAGCCCCGTTAGCGAAAGAAAATAAAAGACCACTTCAAGGTACTGTAATGAACTCATTATTTATTTATATTGGTGTTATACCTACTTTATTCCAACTTATCTATGGTTTATAAACTATTTTACTAGCCATAGATTCATCAAAATAAGCAAACAACACACGAAGAACAGAATCTGTTAAAAACAGAACAGTCTGTAGTAATCTATAGCTAGCGCAATATCTGGAACCCCAAAAATTCTAAAATAATGTTCTGGACCTGAGGAATTTATCTATTAATCATATGCAAAAAGAATTAACTAAATATCACTTTCCAAATAAAAATTACAGCAGTTCTCGTGAGCGCTAAATTTTCTGTTTTTTACAGCAAGTTCAACAAGACTTTCCCCAAGTCTTCCCAACGGTTCTACTTGGCACAAACACTAATTAAACACAAAAAACACAACCAAAACAGAGGCTAGATAAATTATTTATTACTAAACAGTAGCAAAAAGCAAGGAATAAAAATGAAATTGGGTTGCCTCCCAACAAGCGCTATCGTCTAACGCCCCTAGCTAGGCATAACAAGCAAGAATTGATCTAGGTATTGCCATCTTTGGTGGGCAATCCATAAGTGGCTCTCATAATAGATTCATAAGGTAATTTAATTTTATTTCTAGGAAAGTGTTCCATGCCTTTCCTTAATGGAAATTGGAATCTAATATTTCCTTCCTTCATATCAATAATTGCACCAATCATTCTAAGGAAAGGTCTACCAAGAATAATAGGACATGAAGGATTGCAATCTATGTCAAGAACAATAAAATATACGGGCACATACTTCCTATTTGCAACAATAAGAACATCATTAATTATTCCCATATGTTTCTTAATAGTGGAATCCGCAAGGTGCAAGTTTAGAGAGCAACCATCAAAATCACGGAAACCTAATAAATCACACAAAGTCTTTGGAATTGTGGAAACACTAGCACCCAAATCACATAAAGCATAGCATTCATGATCTTTAATTTTAATTTTAATAGTTGGTTCCCACTCATCATAAAGTTTTCTAGGGATACAACTTCCAATTCAAGTTTTTCTTCATAAGATTGCATCAAGGCATCAACGATATGTTTAGTAAACGCTTTATTTTGACTATAAGCATGAGGAGAATTTAGCACGGATTGCAACAAGGAAATACAATAAATCAAAGATAAATTTTCATAGTTAAATTCCTTGAAATCCATAATAGTGGGTTTAGCAACATCTAGGGTTTTAATCTCTTCAATCCCTCTTTTATCAATTTTAGCATCAAGATCAACAAATTCCGAATTCTTGGAACGCCTTCTAGGTAAAGGTGGATCATATTCAGTCCCATCATTATCAAAATTCATATTGCAAAACAAAGATTTAATAGGGGACACATCAATAACTTTTAGATCTTCATCTTTATTTTCATAGCAACTGGAAGAATGCGCTTTTATAAAGGCATCTTTCTCAGCACACATCCTAGCAGTTCTTTCTTTGCACTCATCAATGGAAATTCTCATGGCTTTGAGAGACTCATTGATATCATGCTTAGGTGGAATAGATCTAAGTTTCAAAGAATCAACATCAAGAGCAATTCTATCAACGTTCCTAGCCAAATCATCAACCTTAAGCAATTTTTCTTCAATCATAGCATTAAAATTCTTTTGCGAAGTAATAAATTCTTTAATATTAGATTCAAAATCATAGGGCATCTTATTATAATTTCCATAAGAATTGTTGTAGGAATTACCATAATTATTAGAGGGATTACTAGGATAAGGCCTAGGATTGAAATTTTCTCTATACGCGTTGTTACCAAAATTGTTCCTACCAAAAAAATTCACATCCATAGATTCATTATTATTATCAATCAAAGTAAACAAGGGCATATCATTAGGATCAGAAGAAACACTCTTATTAGCAAATAATTTCATAAGTTCATCCATCTTTCCACTCAAAACATTAATTTCTTCTATCGCATGCACCTTTTTATTAGTAGATCTTTCAGTATGCCATTGAGAATAATTAACCATAATATTATCTAGGAGTTTAGTAGCTTCTCCTAAAGTGATTTCCATAAAGGTGCCTCCCATGGCCGAATATAAAAGATTTCTATAAGCAAAATTCAATCCGGCATAAAAATTCTGAACAATCATCCACAAATTTAAACCATGAGTAGGGCAATTACGTATCATTAGTTTCATTCTCTCCCAAGCTTGTGCAACATGTTCATGATCAAGTTGCTTAAAATTCATAATATCGTTTCTAAGAGAGATGATCTTAGCGGGAGGAAAATACTTAGAGATAAAAGTATCTTTGCACTTATTCCATGAATCAATACTATTTTTAGGCAAAGACGAAAACCAAGCTTTAGCATGATCGCTAAGCAAAAAAGGAAATAGCTTCAATTTAACAATATCATTATCCACATCTTTCTTCTTTTGCATGTCACACAAATCAACGAAGCTATTTAGATGGGTAGCGGCATCTTCACTAGGAAGGCCGGAAAACGGATCTTTCATGACAAGATTAAGCAAAGCAGCATTAATTTCACAAGATTCAGCATCGATAAGAGGAGCAATCGGGGTGCTAATAAAATCATTGTTGTTGGTATTGGTGAAGTCACACAATTTAGTATTATCTTGAGCCATCGTGACAAGCAAGAAAACTAACACACAAGCAAACAAAAAGCAAGCGGGCAAAAAGAGGCAAATAGAGAAAGAGAGGGAGGATAGAGAGAGATGGCAAATAAAATGGCAAGGGTGAAGTGGGGGAGAGGAAAACGAGAGGCAAATGGCAAATAATGTAATGCGGGAGATAAGAGTATGTGATGGGTACTTGGTATGTTGACTTTTGCATAGACCTCCCCGGCAACGGCGCCAGAAATCCTTCTTGCTACCTCTTGAGCACTGCGTTGGTTTTCCCCAAAGAGGAAGGGATGATGCAGCAAAGTAGCGTAAGTATTTCCCTCAGTTTTTGAGAACCAAGGTATCAATCCAGTAGGTGGCTACGCGCGAGTCCCTTGTACCTGCACAAAACAAATAAATCCTCGCAACCAACGCAAATAGGGGTTGTCAATCCCTATAAGGCCACTTACGAGAGTGAAATCTAATAGATATGATTAGATAATATGTTTGGTATTTTTATGATAAAGATGCAAAGTAAAATAAAGGCAAAGTAAATAGCAAAGGAAATAACTAAGTAGTAGGAGATTAATATGATGAAGATAGACCCGGGGCTATAGGTTTCACTAGTGGCTTCTCTCGAGAGCATAAGTATTCTACGGTGGGTGAACAAATTACTATTGAGCAATTGACATAATTGAGCATAGTTATGAGAATATCTAGGTATGATCATGTATATAGGCATCACGTCCGAGACAAGTAGAAAGACTCCTGCCTGCATCTACTACTATTACTCCACTCGTCGACCGCTATCCAGCATGCATCTAGAGTATTAAGTTAAAAACAGAGTAACGCCTTAAGCAAGATGACATGATGTAGAGGGATAGACTCATGCAATATGAAGAAAACCCCATCTTGTTATCCTCGATGGCAACAATACAATACGTGCCTTGCTGCCCCTACTGTCACTGGGAAAGGACACCGCAAGATTGAACCCAAAGCTAAGCACTTCTCCCATTGCAAGAAAGATCAATCTAGTAGGACAAACCAAACTGATAATTCAAAGAGACTTGCAAAGATAACCAATCATACATAATAGAATTCAGAGGAGATTCTAATATTATTCATAGATAGACTTGATCATAAACCCACAATTCATCGATCTCAACAAACACACCGCAAAAAGAAGATTACATCGAATAGATCTCCACAAGAGAGAAGAAGCCATCTAGCTACTAACTATGGACCCATAGGTATGAGGTAAACTACTCACACTTCATTGGAGGGGCTATGGTGTTGATGTAGAAGCCCTCCGTGATCGATGCCCCCTCCGATGGAGCTCCAGAACATGCCCCAAGATGGGATCTCATGGATACAGAAAGTTGCGGCGGTGGAATTAGGTTTTTGGCTCCGTATCTGATCGTTTGGGGGTACGTAGGTATATATAGGAGGAAGGAGTACGTCGGTGGAGCAACAGGGGGCCCATGAGGGTGGAGGGCGCGCCTGGGGGGTAGGCGCGCCCCCCTATCTCGTGGCCTCCTGTTTCCTTTCTTGATGTAGGGTCCAAGTCTCCCGGGTCTTGTTCATTGAGAAAATCACGTTCCCGAAGGTTTCATTCCATTTGGACTCTGCTTGATATTCCTTTTCTTCGAAACCCTAAAACAGGCAAAAAACAGCAATTCTGGGCTGGGCCTCCGGTTAATAGGTTATCCCAAAAATAATATAAAAGTGGATAATAAAGCCCAATAATGTCTAAAACAGTAGATAATATAGCATGGAGCAATCAAAAATTATAGATACGTTGGAGACGTATCAAACAACAATCATAATCATAGGCTAGCTTCTAGGGTTTAGCCTCTACGATCTCATGGTAGATCAATTCTTGTAATACTCATATCATCAACATAAATCAAGCAGGAAGTAGGTATTACCTCCATCGAGAGGGCCCGAACCTGGGTATACATTATGTCCCCTGCCTCCTGTTACCATCCACCTTAGACGCATAGTTTGGGACCCCCTACCCGAGATCCGTCGGTTTTGACACCGACAACAGTGATAACCCACAAGTATAGGGGATCGCAACTGTTTTCGAGGGTAGAGTACTCAACCCAAATTTATTGATTCGACACAAGGGGAGCCAAAGAATATTCTCAAGTATTAGCAGCTGAGTTGTCAATTCAACCACACCTGGAAACTTAATATCTGCAACAAAGTGTTTAGTAGCAAAGTAATATGATAGTAGTGGTAACGATAGCAAAAGGTAAGAGTAGCAAAAGTAATATTTTTGGGTTTTGTAATGATTGTAACTGTAGCAACGGAAAAGTAAATAAGCGAAGAACAATATAGTAAAAGCTCGTAGGCATTGGATCGGTGATGGAGAATTATGCCGGATGCGATCGATCATGTAACAGTCATAACCAAGGGTGACACAGAACTAGCTCCGGTTCATCAATGTAATGTAGGCATGTATTCCGAATATATTCATACATGCTTATGGAAAAGAACTTGCATGACATCTTTTGTCCTACCATCCCGTGGTAGCGGGGTCCTATTAGAAACTAAGGGATATTAAGGCCTCCTTTTAATAGAGTACCGGACCAAAGCATTAACACATAGTGAATACATGAACTCCTCAAACTACGGTCATCACCGGGAGTGGTCCCGATTATTGTCACTTCGGGGTTGCCGGATCATAACACATAGTAGGTGACTATAGACTCGCAAGATAGGATCAAGAACTCATATATTCATGAAAACATAATAGGTTCAGATCTGAAATCATGGCACTCGGGCCCTAGTGACAAGCATTAAGCATAGCAAAGTCATAGCAACATCAATCTCAGAACATAATGGATACTAGGGATCAAACCCTAACAAAACTAACTCGATTACATGATAAATCTCATCCAACCAATCACCATCTAGCAAGCCTACGATGGAATTACTCACGCACAGCAGTGAGCATCATGAAATTGGTGATGGAGGAAGATTGATGATGATGATGGTGATGGATTCCCCTCTCCGGAGCCCCGAACGGACTCCAGATCAGCCCTCCCGAGAGAGTTTAGGGCTTGGCGGCGGCTCTGTATCGTAAAATGCAACGAATCCTTCTCTGTGATTTTTTCCCCGAAAGTGAATATATGGAGTCAAGGTTGAGGTCGGTGGAGCGTCAGGGGGCCCACGAGGCAGGGGGGCGCGCCCAGGGGGCAGGCGCGCCCCCCACCCATGTGGACAGGTGGAGGCCCCCTGACATGGATTCTTCTTCTAGTATTTTTTATATATTCCAAAATAATTCTCCGTTGATTTTCAGGTCATTCCGAGAACTTTTATTTCTACACAAAAATAACACCATGGCAATTCTGCTGAAAATAGCGTCAGTCCGGGTTAGTTCCATTCAAATCATGCAAGTTAGAGTCCAAAACAATGTCAAAAGTGTTTGAAAAAGTAGATACGACGGAGATGTATCAAGCAGCAAGGACTGGCGGCTCACCTAACAGTTTCCTCAAGGCTTCAAATGCCTGATCAGCAGCATCACTCCAAAGAAAGCGATCTGTTTTCTTCATCATCTGGTATAGAGGGATAGCTTTTTCTCCCAACCGGCTTATGAACCGGCTTAACGTCGCAATACGACTTGCCAGATGCTGAACATCATTGATACACGCCGGTTTAGCCAAGGAAGTAATAGCCTTGATCTTTTCCGGGTTAGCCTCAATGCCTCTTTCAGATACCAAGAAACCCAAGAGCTTGTCGGTTGGCACACCAAAAACGCACTTGGCCGGGTTAAGCATCATCTTGTAAACCTGGAGGTTGTCAAAGGTTTCTTTCAAATCATCTATCAAGGTTCCCTTCTTCCTGGATTTCACAACAATATCATACACATAAGTATGAACATTGCGTCCAATCTGGCCGTGAAGGCAATTTTGAACACACCGCTGGTAAGTCGCTTGGGCACTGATGGTAGCTGGAACTACGTCGGTATTTCCCTGGAGAGGGAGGGATGATGTAGCACATCGACGGTAGGTATTTCCCTCGGTTATGAAACCAAGGTATCGAACCAGTAGGAGAACCAAGCAACACAACGAAAGAAGCACCTGCACACAAATAACAAATCCTCGCAACCCGACGTGTTAAAGGGGTTGTCAATCCCTTTCGGGGTACGACGCCAGAAATTGCGTGTGACGGGAGATAAAGTTGTAATAGATTGAAATAATATATCACAACTAAAATAAAGTGCAGCGAAGTATTTTTGGATTTTTCGTTTAATATATCTGAATAAAAATGCAAAGGAAAAGTAGATCGCAAGGCAAATATATGAGAAAGAAGACCCGGGGGTCGTAGGTTTCACTAGTGGTTTCTCTCGAGAAAAGTAGCAAACGGTGGGTAAACAAATTACTGTTGGGCAACTGATAGAACCTCAAATAATTATGACAATATCCAGGCAATGATCATTACATAGGCATCAAGTACAAGATTAGTAGACCGACTCCTGCCTACATCTACTACTATTACTCCACACATCGACCACTATCCAGCATGCATCTAGTGTATTAAGTTCATGGGAAAATGGAGTAATGCAATAAGAATGATGACATAATGTAGGTAAGATCCATTTATCTATATGGCGGTAGATATAGATCTCGCCTTTTATCCTTAGTAGCAATGATACATACGTGTCGGTTCCCTTTCTGTCACTAGGATCAAGCACCATAAGATCGAACCCACTACGGGGCACCTCATCCCATTGCAAGATAAATAGCTCAAGTTGGCCAAACAAAACCCAAATATTGGAGAAGAAGTATGAGGCTATAAGAGATCATGCATAAAAGAGATAAAAGAAACTCAAATACTTTCATGGATATAAAAACATAGATCTGATCATAAACTCAAAGTTCATCGATCCCAACAAACACACCGCAAAAGAGTTACATCATATGGATCTCCAAGAGACCATTGTATTGAGAATCAAGAGAGAGAGAGAGAGAGAGATGAAGCCATCTAGCTACTAACTATGGACCCGAAGGTCTATGATAACCCACAAGTATAGGGGATCGCAACAGTTTTCGAGGGTAGAGTATTAAACCCAAATTTATTGATTTGACACAAGGGGGGCAAAGAATATTCTCAACTATTAGCAGCTGAGTTGTCAATTCAACCACACCTGGAAACTTAATTTGTAACATTCCAATTTTATTAAATTTGGATGTTAATAGAATCATTCAATGCATCTCATATTTCTTTGCATTTTGGAGTTTTTGAAATATTCAAATAATAGTTTTCCACTCGAGAAAAACAAATGAGAGGGGATAAGATGACTTCCTCAAAATATAAAAAAGTGGGAAATTTTATTTTGAATATTACTTTAAGTTTTGGAGTTGTTTGGTATTTGTTTTATTTGCAAAAAGTGCATTAGTTGCATTAAGAAAATTATTTTCAAAATGTTTTGTGCTTAAGTTAATGTTCATTAGGCTCTATATTTTATGTAGTTATTTTAGAAATTAATTTGGTGTTTTTATTAATTCAATTGAATTAGTTATGAGCATTTTGGTCTCCTGTTAAAAAAACACGCACGCAGCCTGGACCGAAACTAGGTTCGGCCCAGGAGCGCCCGACCGGCCCAGCTGGCCATTTTGGCCCAAGGCCAGCGACCCAGCGCCCGCGCGCCCGAAACCCTCTCGCACCGGTCGGCCGCCCGCGCCCCCTCTCGCTCACCTCCTCTCGCTGCTGCTGCCAGGCGGGCCCCGCTCGTTAGATCGTCCCCAACCTTCCGCTTTCCTCGCTCGGGTGAGCTCGCCGCCGCGCTCCCACAACCGTCGGGCGAGGCCCTCGCGGATAATGCATATCTGCGGTACCTGCACGCCCTCCCCTCACCTATAAATGCCCCGAGCTCCCCTCTGTCGACCTCGCCGTCCCGCTTCTCCCCACGCCGCCCATAGCCGCCGTTGTCGCCGTTTGCATCTCGCCGGAGCCGCGCTGCTCCGTCGTCCTTTCCATCGGCAGTAAGGCACCATGGCCTCCCCTTCTTCGTCAAATGGCTCCCCGCGCCAAAACGCACCGTTTGACACCTTTTCCTCCCCTAGGTTCCATCGGAGACGCCGCACCATCGACGCCGGAGCCGCCGGAGCACCGAAGGCCGCCATCTTCGCCCCGCCCCGTTCGGACACCACCGACGCACCCCGACGCCACCATCCGGACGCCCAAGCCGCGCCGCACCTCCCCGCCTTCTTCCGCGACGCTGAGGACCACCGTAGCCGCCGCCCCCTTCGTCACCGACGTCGCGCCGCCGTCCTCTGCTCGTCGCCGACGTCCCCAGCCGCTGTAAGCCGCCGCATCTCCCCTCGTTTGTTAGATCGAAGATCCATGACCCAGATTAGATTAGGTCCGTTCTTTTATTTTGTGAAGAGGTACGCGGTTAACCGCGGTTCCCTTAGACCGTGTGATTTATTTAAACCTAGCGTCGGTTTTCTTTAATTAGCCACTGCCATTGTTTTTCTCTCTTATTTAGCGGCCGTTCACCGTATAGCCTCTGCAGCGGACGCTGCTCGGCCAGCCAGGTTCCGCCACGTGGCTAGGACCTGTTTGCAGTAGTTTTCTTCACCATTTAGTCCCTGTAAATAGCAGATTAGTCCCTGATCTTAGACTAGCCATAACTTTTTAACCGTAGATCCAAACTTGACGAAACCAGCGGCAAATTCTTCGTATTGTTTAGATCTATCCAGTAGCATAGTTTTTGCAAACTTTTGTCAGATTCAAATTTGAATTTATTCAGATTCGAATTCAAACTTCAAATAGCCATATCTCCCAAACCGTAGCTCCTATTAAGTTGATTCCTTTTGCATGCTGTCACCGTAGCAAAGCCCTATCACCTGGACCTTTGTCATAATAATTCTCACACACTAGATTCTGCCCTTTAATATTTTTACTAGTATGCATAGTATGCACTATATTTCACATCACTCTTTGAACCATAGGCCTATGTTGTTTTGCACTTAGAGTATTTCTGTAGTAGGTGAGTGTGTTGTATGTTCATTTGGTTTTTCCGAGACTTTTTGCTATGCATGTTCTTTTGGTCTCTGGAATGTTGCTTATGTTTGTTTATCTTCTTTGCGATAGATTGCCCGGAGTGTGAAGCAGAATATTATCAGTCTTTAGAATTCAACCAGCAATACCAAGGCAAGTTGCATCTTGATCATGTTTCATTACCTATGTTTTTATTATGCACTTAGTTCCTTGCGGTAGGACTGCATGGTAGGAAACTGGTGCCACATGACTTTGCTTTTCACCCATTAGTTCATTGAGGTAGGTCTGAACCATATAACTTTGTCACCATCATTTTACTTTATGTTGCTATGCTAAGTAGACGTGGATTGGGAGTGATCATTGTAAAGTTTGAGTGACAATGTAGTAAATAGGACCTAAGTTAAATAATGAACTACCTGGGCGGAAACTTGTGGGAATGGTGGCGAAGTACAGTGGGGCACGCATGGGAAAATCCATGGTGGTGCACCACTAGTGGACCGTCCGCTCAGGCTCAAATAGATCAATCGTATTCCCATGTCTAGAAGCTTACGTATGCAGCCACAGGCCAATATGGGCTCTGGCTTAGTTGAGTAGTTAGTGTGACCCCTTCCGGGATGGGCTAGCAGATGTAGAATGATGTAGGTGTACCGGCCTATCCGTGGGTTAAGGGGGAACATTTTCGAAGGCTATGTCTCGATCTTCCGATCATGGAGGTGGTCGAGTCTTGTGGGGAAAAGTGCACAACCTCTGCAGAGTTTTCAACCTAATCGATTAGCCGTGTCCCCGGTTACGGGCAACTTGAGCATCTAGTAGTGGAAATGCCGGGAGATCTCCTCACCTTTAATTAAACAGTTGGGTTTAAAATGAAACTTGGGGACGGATGGAGTTGGATTTGCCAACTCATCCTATGCGAATGTGTAGTAGTAGAATAACAATCTTTTCTAATAGGAAAAAACTAGGTTTATGCAAAAAACTAAACTTAGAGCTTTCCGCCAGCCTAACTGCATGTAAAAGTAGGTTCATTACACTATGATGTGACTTGCCAGTACATTCAATGTACTGACCCATTTGGCTGCAACTTATCACGTTGCAAATATATCCGACAAGGATTAAGGTGCGATAGGTCGATGTTCTACACTCAACCTTGCTCGTGGAGTTGGACTCGTTTACTTCTTTGCTTCCATAGTATTTGCTTATTGGCTCTATGCCTATTTTTGTAATAAATGTATTGCTCCTGGACCATCGATGTAATAAAGAGATGCGTGTTATTTCTGTTATTTCATCGAGTACTGTGTGTGCTAGCAATTCGATCCAGGGACTAGCACAGTAAGCATAGAGACTTCGACTCTTACCGAGTCGGGTCGCTACATAATATCTGCAGCAAGGTATTTAGTAGCAAAGTAATATGTTAGTAGTGGTAATGGTAGCAAAATTAATATTTTTGGTTTTATAGCGATTGTAACAGTAGCAACGGAAAAGTAAATAAGCGAAGAAAAATATATGAAAAGCTCGTAGGCAATGGATCGGTGATGGATAATTATGTCGGATGCAATCAATCATGCAACAGTTATAACATAGGGTGACACAGAACTAGCTCCAGTTCATCAATGTAATGTAGGCATGTATTCTGAATATATTCATACGTGCTTACGGAAAAGAACTTGCATGACATCTTTTGTCCTACCCTCCCGTGGCAGCGGGGTCCTATTGGAAACTAAGGGATATTAAGGCCTCCTTTTAATAGAGTAACGGACCAAAGCATTAACACATAGTGAATACATGAACTCCTCAAACTACGGTCATCACCGGTAAGTATCCCGATTATTGTCACTTCGGGGTTAACAGATCATAACACATAATAGGTGACTATAGACTTGCAAGATAGGATCAAGAACTCACATATATTCATGAAAACATAAGAGGTTCAGATCTGAAATCATGGCACTCGGGCCCTAGTGACAAGCATTAAGCATAGCAAAGTCATAGCAACATCAATCTCAGAGCATAGTGGATACTAGGGATCAAACCCTAACAAAACTAACTCGATTACATGATAAATCTCATCCAACCCATCACCGTCCAGCAAGCCTACGATGGAATTACTCACGCACGGCAGTAAGCATCATGAAATTGGTGATGGAGGAAGGTTGATGATGGCGATGGCGATGGATTCCCCTCTCCGGAGCCCCGAACAGACTCCAGATCAGCCCTCCCGAGAGAGTTTAGGGCTTGGCGGCGGCTCCGTATCATAAAACGTGATGAATCCTTCTCTCTTATTTTTTTCTCCCCGAACACGAATATATGGAGTTGGAGTTGAGGTCAGTGGAGCGTCGGGGGGCCCACGAGGCAGGGGCATGCCCCCCACCCTCGTGGAAAGGGTGTGGGCCCCCTGACGTGGATCTTTACACCAGTATTTTTTATATATTCGAAAAATAATCTTTGTTGATTTTCAATTCATTCTAAGAACTTTTATTTCTGCACAAAAATAACACCATGCCAATTCTGCTGAAAACAGCGTCAGTTCGGGTTAGTTCCATTCAAATCATGCAAGTTAGAGTCCAAAACAAGGGCAAAAGTGTTTGGAAAAGTAGATACAACAGAGACGTATCAACTCCCCCAAGCTTAAACCTTTGCTTGTCCTCAAGCAATTCAGTTGATAAACTGAAAGTGATAAAGAAAAACTTTTACAAACTCTGTTTGCTCTTGTTGTTGTAAATATGTAAAGCCAACATTCAAGTTTTCAGCAAAGATTATGAACTAACCATATTCACAATAACACTTAGGTCTCGTGTTTACTCATATCAATGGAATAATCAACTAGCGAGCAATAATAATAAATCTCGGATGACAACACTTTCTCAAAACAATCATATTATGATACGACAAGATGGTATCTCACTAGCCCTTTCCGAGACAACAAAAGATAAATGCAGAGCACCTTTAAAGATCAAGGACTGACTAGACATTGTAATTCATGGTAAAAGAGATCCAGTCAAGTCATACTCAATGTAAATTAATGATAATACATGCAAATGACAACGGTGCTCTCCAACTGGTGCTTTTTAATAAGAGGATGATGACTCAACATAAAAGTAAATGGATAGGCCCTTCACAGAGGGAAGCAGGGATTTGTAGAGGTGCCAGAGCTCGATTTTGAAATAGAGATGAATAGTATTTTGAGTGGTATACTTTCATTGTCAACATAACAACCGAGAGATCTCGATATCTTCCATGCTACACACATTATAGGCGGTTCCCAAGCAAAAAGCTAAAGTTTATACTCCCCCACCACCAACAAGCATCAATCCATGGCTTGCCTGAAACAATGGGTGCCTCCAACTAACAACAATCCTGGGGGAGTTTTGTTTGCAATTATTTTGATTTGATTTGAGCATGGGACTGGGCATCCCGGTGACCAGCCATTTTCTCGTGAGTGAGGAGCGGAGTCCACTCCTCTTGAGAATAACCCGCCTAGCATGGAGGATACAGACAGCCCTAGTTGACACATGAGCTATTCGAGCATACAAAACAGAATGTTTATTTGAAGGTTTAGAGTTTGGCACATACAAATTTACTTGGAACGGCAGTTAGATACCGTATATAGGAAGGTATGGTGGACTCATATGGAATAACTTTAGGGTTTATGAAATTGGATGCACAAGTAGTATTCCCGCTTAGTACAAGTGAAGGCTAGAAAGAGACTGGGAAGCGACCAGCTAGAGAGCGACAATAGTCATGAACATGCATTAAAACTAATCAACACTGAATGCAAGCATCAGTAGGATATAATTCACCATAAACATAAATATCGTAGAGGCTATGTTGATTTGTTTCAACTACATGCATGAACATGTGCCAAGTCAAGCCACTCGAATCGTTCAAAAGAGGATACCACCCTATCATGCCACATCACAACCATTTAAATAGCATGTTGGCACGCAAGGTAAACGATTATAAACTCCTAGCTAATTAAGCATGGCATAAGCAACTATAATCTCTAATTGTCATTGCAAACATGTTTCATTCATAATAGGCTGAATCAGGAATGATGAACTAATCATATTTACAAAAACAAGAGAGGTCGAGTTCATACCAGCTTTCCTCATCTCAATCAGTTCATCATGTATCATCATTATTGCCTTTCATTTGCACGACTGAATAGTGTGGATAATAATAGTAGTGCACGTGCATTGGACTAAGCTGGAATCTGTAAGCATTCAATTCAAGGGAGAAGACAAGGTAATATGGGCTCTTTGTTAGATCAACAATAATGCATATGAGAGCCAATCAACATTTTCATCATGGTCTTCTCCTCTCGACCCCCGAAGAACAAGAAAAGAAATAAAACTATTTACATGGGAAAGCTCCCAAGAAGCAAAAGAAGAACGAGAAATCTTTTTGGGTTTTATTTTTAATTACTACTACAGGCATGGAAACTAAACTAGTTAAAAGCTACAACTAAATTTTTTTGGGTTTTTCTTAAGGTTTTTCAAACACACAAGAAGAAATCTTAAAAAGAAATTAAACTAGCATGGATGATACAATGAAAAAGTATGAGCACCGGCAACTGGCAAGAGTGTGTGAACATGAATGTAATGTCGGTGAGAAATACGTACTCCCCCAAGCTTAGGCTTTTGGCCTAAGTTGGTCTATTCCCATGGATCAAAGTTGTAGCTGGGGTCATAATGAGAAGGGTCCTCAAGTTGCCACTGGTTGGCGATCTCCTCCGGATTCCACTGATAAACAGATTGACGGTGAGGATCAGATGGTGGCTCAGGCTCAGGCTTTGGAGCTGACGTCAAGCTCCGGTAGGCATGAATGGCCTCCGGAAGAACAAGGTACATGACTGAAAATATGTTGAACAAAGAGGGCGCAGGAAAGGTAATAATGTCACAATAATTTTTGTTAAATATCAATTTATATTTGAGTATCTTCTTCTTATCCTTAATAATAAACTCATGTTCTACCATACTCTTATAATCTAGAACAATAGGAGGCAACAACTTTTCCTCTTTCTCATAATGCGTGATAGGTATGTTAAAGTGTGTAGTAAGGCGCGAGGCAAAGATGCCTCTGAGGACGGAGCCCTTAGTACGGTTTAGATTTAACCATTTAGCAACAATAGTGCCTAAACTGAAAGTAGTATCGTGAAACAAGGCATGCCGCAAAATAACAATATCAGGAGCACTAAGGTTTCCACAGTTCCCGCGACCAATTAAGCATCTACTAGCAAATATTGCAAAGTGACATAGAACAGGAAAATGTATGCTAGTGATTCTTGCATCAGTAACTTTCCTTGTTTCCCCTACAACAATCATATCAATAAATCCCTCCACATCATTATGATGTGGTTCCTCTATGCTACCCTCAAAGGGTATCAAACAGACCCGGCAAAAATCATAAAGTGACATCTCCTTATGCTCATCATATAAATAAAACTCCACTAAAGGTGGTGATCTCCTAGCATGGAAATGAAAATTTTGCACAAAGATATTGGTGAGTAAGAGATAATGTTCACGCTGGTCGTGGAGGAAGGCGGTGAGGCCTGCATTCTCAGCCAAAGGATAACAATCTTCAAAAATCCCGGCTTCTCTTAAGAACTCATCACAAGACCATTCACACGGCCGAACCTCCGTAGTACGAGGGAGATTATAGTTGGGATTCTTGTTCTCTTCACTTTGCTTATCCTTCGAGCTTCGGCTCGATGAGCCCCTCAAAAATCTCAACAAGGTTGATAGCAACTACTCCAAGGATAATCGACATACTATCATCCTTGGGAATATCAAGAATAACAAAGTCCATTAAAATAGTAACGTTTGCTACCACAGCAGGCACATCCCCACAAATACCGACAGGTATAGTAGTTGATTTATCGGCCATTTGCAAAGATATATCAGTAGGTGTCAACTTATTCAAATCAAGTACATGATATAAAGAGAGAGGCATAACGCTAGCACCGGCTCCAAGATCACATAAAGCAGTTTTAACATAGTTTCTTTTAATGGAGCACCATATAGTTGGTACTCTTGGATCTCCTAGTTTCTTTAGTATTCCACCCTTAAAAGTGTAATTAGCAAGCATGGTGGAAATTTCAGCCTCCGGTATCTTTCTTTTGTTAGTAACAATATCTTTCATATACTTAGCATAAGGATTTATTTTAAGCATATCAGTCAAATGCATACACAAAAGGATAGGTCTAATCATTTCAGCAAAGCGCTCAAAATCCTCATCATCCTTTTTCTTGGATGGTTTAGGAGGAAAAGGCATGCGTTTCTGAACCCATGGCTCTCTTTCTTTATCGTGCTTCCTAGCAACAAAGTCTCTCTTATCATAACGTTGATTCTTTGATTGTGGGTTATCAAGATCAACAGCAGGTTCAATCTCTATATCATTGTCATTGCTAGGTTGAGCATCAACATGAACATCATCATGAACATTATCACTAGGTTCATGTTCATTACTAGATTGTGTTTCAGCATCAGAAATAGAAATATCATTGGGATTCTCAGGTGTGTCTACAACAGGTTCACTAGAAGCATGCAAAGTCCTATAATTTTTCTTTTTCTTCTTAGAAGAACTAGGTGCATCAACATTAGTTCTCTGAGAATCTTGCTCAATTCTCTTAGGGTGGCCCTCAGGATACAAAGGTTCCTGAGTCATTTTACCCCCTCTAGTCACAACTCTAACAGCATTATCATTTTTCTTATTATTTAATTCATTGAGCAAATCATTCTGAGCTTTAAGCACTTGTTCTACTTGAGTGGTAACCATAGAAGCATGTTTACTTATAAGTTTAAGTTCACCTTTAACTCTAGACATAATCACTCAAGTTTTCAAGCATATCAGCATTGTGTTTCAATTGTCTGCCAACATAAGCATTGAAGTTTTCTTGTTAAACAATAAAATTATCAAACTCATCTAAGCATTGGCTAGCACACTTATAACGAGAAATATCACCTTCATAAAACCTATAGAGAGAATTTACCTTTACTACATGTGTCGGGTTATCAAGACCATGTATTTCTTCAATAGGTGGTAAATTCTTAACATCTTCAGCTTTAATACCTTTTTATTTCATAGATTTATTTGGCTCTTGCATATCTTCAGGATTGAGAAATAGAATACCCTTTTCTTCGGAGTTGGCTTAGGAGTTGGTTCAGGAAGTGTCCAATTATTTTCATTAGTCAATGATACCTCTCCAATGTATCTATAATTTTTTATTGTTCCATGCTATTATATTATCAGCCTTGGATGTTTTATATGCATTTATATGCTATTTTATATGATTTTTGGGACTAACCAATTAACCTAGAGCCCAGTGCCAGTTTATGTTTTTCCTTGTTTTTGAGTATCGCAGAAAAGCAAAATCAAACGGAGTCCAATTGACCTGAAACTTCACGAAACTCATTTTTGGACCAGAAGAAGCCCACGAAGTATCGGAGATGGACCAGGAGAGTCCTGGGCTGCCCACGAGGGTGGGGGGCGTGCCCACCACCCTGGGCGCGCCCCCTGCCTCGTGGACAGCCCGGAGATCCACCGACGTACTTCTTCCTCCTATATATACGCATATACCCTAAAACTTCGAGGAGTAGAATAGATCGGGAGTTCCGCCGCCAGAAGCCTCTATATCCACCAAAAACCAATCTAGACCCGTTCCGGCACCCTGCCGAAGGGGGAATCCCTCTCCGGTGGCCATCTTCATCATCCTGGTGCTCTCCATGACGAGGAGGGAGTAGTTCTCCCCCGGGGCTGAGGGTATGTACTAGGAGCTATGTGTTTGATCTCTCTCTCTCTCGTGTTCTTGAGGTGGTACGATCTTGATGTATCGTGAGCTTTTCTATTATAGTTGGAATATTATGATGTTTCTCCCCCTCTACTCTCTTGTAATGGATTGAGTTTTCCCTTTGAAGTTATCTTATCGGATTGAGTCTTTAAGGATTTGAGAACACTTGATGTATGTCTTGCGTGGGATACATGTGGTGACAATGGGGTATTCTATTGATCCACTTGATGTATGTTTTGGTCATCAACTTGCGGGTTCCGTGACCTTGGGAATCTATGCATAGGGGTTGGCACACGTTTTCGTCTTGACTCTCCGGTACAAACTTCGGGGCACTCTTTGAGGTTCTATGTGTTGGTTGAATAGATGAATTTGAGATTGTGTAATGCATATCATATAATCATACCCACGGATACTTGAGGTGACATTGGAGTATCTAGGTGACATTAGGGTTTTGGTTGATTTGTGTCTTAAGGTGTTATTCTAGTACGCACTCTAGGGCTATTTGTGACACTTATAGGAATAGCCCAACGGATTGATTGGAAAGAATAACTTTGAGGTGGTTTCATACCCTACCATAATCTCTTCGTTTGTTCTCCGCTATTAGTGACCTTGGAGTGACTCTTTGTTGCATGTTGAGGGATAGTTATGTGATCCAATTATGTTATTATTGTTGACAGGACTTACACTAGTGAAAGTATGAACCCTAGGCCTTGTTTCAACGCATTGCAATACCGTTTGTGCTCACTTTTATCATTAGTTACCTTGCTGTTTTTATATTTTCAGATTACTAATACCCATATCTCTCATCCATACACCACTTGTATCACCATCTCTTCGCCGAACTAGTGCACCTATACAATCTACCATTGTATTGGGTGTGTTGGGGTGTCACATCCCTAGCTTGGTTGCTGCATCATGTTTAAATTCAATTGAAATCTGAATTGAGGAATTCTCAAAGCCTCAGAAAACCCCTAAAAATAACCAACATTTAAATCTCCTCAAATGAGTCCAAGAAAATGTTCCTGTTATTCTGTGAAAACATTGGCATGAGGTGAAATTCAAACCAATATTTTTGGAGTCACGGAAATAATTTATTTGGGCCTTTGATTTAAATAAATAATATATTTGGGTTGGAATTATTTCTGTTATATAAGAAATAATGTCCAAATAATCCTAAACTGAAATGTTCCATGTTGGGTTTATTCCATACAGTGAGCATGAGTAGTTTGGTGATTTTTTGAAGTGTCTAAGTATTTTTAATAAAGCCCTAAAGACTACAGAATAATAGAAAACAAAATTAAAAGAGAAAGAGGGAGAACCTACCTGGTGGGCCAACCGGCCTACCATTGTAGCAGCCCAGCCGGGCAAAGCCAGCCCAGCCCACCTCCACCTCCCTGTCATCTTCCACCTCCTGCCAGTGGGCAGGAGGGCGTGTGCCCGCGGCGCGCACGCATGCGCCTCGCCACCTCCTGCCTCCCTGATCGTCCTAGCCTTCTCTACACGCGCCACCCCACCCCCTGGAACTCTCTCACTCTCTCCCGACCTCTTCCCCCTCCTCTGCTTCCTCTCCCTCTCGAGCCCGAGCACAGCCGCGGCCGCGTCGTCGTAACGCCGCAGCCACCGGCCCTACCGCACCTCGCCGACGTGTCCATGACCTCCGCCTCGACGCCCTCGTCCTCCTCGTAGACTCGCTTGACGCCGGACGCCTCAAAACGCCAGCCCGACCTCGTCTTCATTGTTCGGCCGCCGAGATCACCGGCGACCTCCCGTCTTCATCAGCTCCTCCCTGACCTCGCCAACCCGCTCGTTGTGACCGTAGTGAGCTGCTGGCCATTCCCCCCTCCCAGTTCTCTTCCTCGCATGCCGTAGCGACCGCACCAAGCTTGACTGCACCCGCCGCTGCTTGCGCCCGCCGCTGACGTGGCCCCGGCAACCAAATGGCCCGGGCGTCGTGTCCAACATGCTCGCCGCCTCGCGTAGCTACTGTAGGTGCCATGAACGCGCTACCACGTCCACTGCAGCCCCGTAGCCACAAACTCCCGAACGCCGGCGCCGCCCTGAGCCTATTTCCGGCGAGCTCCGTCTGTCCCCGCTGCTTCCGCATTCCGCCCTGGATGCGGGTGAGCCCCAGCTCCCCGCGCGTGCCCTCCGCTGCTCGATTGGGCGTCGGAGGAGTAATCCCGCGCCCTCCGCCACGTCTGCTGCCGCCGCTGGCTAAACGCCGGCGCGTTAGCCCCAGTTGACCAAGGGGTTTGACCTCCCCTGGCTCAATGACAGGTGGGGCCGCCCTGCTAACTAACCTAGATTAGGAATAACTAATCATAGCTAATTTAGCTTAGCTACTGACATGTGGGCCCATGCCCCACTGACACTTTAGTTAGGATTAAATTAGCACTAACAGTCTGTGTTAATTAGCCTAGTCACTGACCAGTGGGTCCCAGCGTCAGGTTTGACCTGGGCTGACGCCATTGACTTGATGACATCATTCTGCCGTCAGGCTGATGCGGTAATGCTTTCTAGATTTTAAATAAATCAGAAATGATTTATTTAATTCAGAAAATGTCCAAAACTTCCAAATATCATAGAAATTCAACCGTAACTCCAAATGAAATAATTTATATATGAAAAATTATCAGAAAAATCCAATCTATCCATTTATGCTACTTTCATGCATGTTCAACCAACTTATACCCACTGTATAAGTGAAAACATGATAATGTCATTTTAAATGCTAAATATGGAGTTTGCATATGAACCCTTGGTCCATATGGACTTCATTTAAATTGTTGCTAGATGCATTAGTGCAAAACACATTCATATTGCCATGTCATAGCATGCATCATATTGTTGCATATCATCATGTGTTGAATGAGTTCTTTCTCAGTTGCCGGTGTTTGTCCCCTCTCGATAGACGTTGTACCGACGTTGTGATCGTTGACACTGATGAAGACCCAATGCTATCTTCAGAAGTGCCAGGCAAGCAAAAAACCCTTGTTCATTCTGATACAATCCCACTCTCTCGCTCCTGCTCTCTATTACTGCATTAGGACAACAATGATTCAACTGTTACATGTTGCAGTAGTTGAACCCCTTTCCTCTGCATGACCTGTCATTGCCACAGTAAATAGATGAAACCACTAGCATGAGTAGGAGTTGTTTGAGCCCTGATGTGCCTACTCATTCATGCTTGTTTGTCATGCCTGCTATTGCATAGAGTCGTGTCAGGTCTGGTTCATCGGGGATGAATCGGAGGTGTGTAAACATGTCCTACGGTGTGTGAGCTAAGTGTGTGAACACGATTTGGTAAAGGTAGCGGTGAGAGGCCATGTAGGAGTACATGGTGGGTTGTCTCACTGAAACAGTCCTCGGGAACTGAGTTCTGTGTTTGTAACCCATGAAACAGCTACTACCACACATTGGGCCCTGAAATATGACCCCGCTCGACTTATTGACCCCTCACATCCTCTGTCCAGGAGTTGCAACTAGTTTCTGGTGTTTGTAGGTTATGTGTTGGCGGCCGTGCGTAGTGCTGACCCTAGGTGTGGGCTATGATGCGGTAGATACACCATGGCCGGGTATGCCGGGCGCCCGTTTGGCGTCTCCGGACCCTGTACACATCGTTTGGGGCTGTTGAGGACACCCCGGCCGGATTTCCTTGCAGATGGAACCCGAATAGGCGATAAACCTGGACTAGAGACTTGTGTGGTTAGTCAGGTCATGGTCTACACCCACGTCGGCTTTCGCTTGAAGTCTGCCGAGCACATGTCGTGTGCAGACGCTAAGTGGTGGAAACATGTGTGATGAAGTACACCCCTGCAGGATATAAAACTATTCAAATAGCCGCCTCCGCGGTAAAGGACTTCTGGGTTGCCTATAACAGTTCATAGACAAGTGGAAGTGGATACTCTAAAATGCGCAAGATAAGCGTGAGTGCTATGGATGGCGATCTCGTAGGTAGACGGGAGCGGATCCATAGTGGTGTATTGAATGGTGAATATGTGGACTCGTGTGCGCCACATCAAAAGAGTTGCTTGCAGTCGTAGTTCAGGTTAGCCACTGAGTCAAAGCTGGCTTGCTGCAGCTAAACTCCACCACCCCCTTATTGATACCGATGCATATGTAGATAGTTCTGATGTAAGTCTTGTTGGGTACATTTGTACTCATGTTTGCCTATTTTATGTTTTGTAGAGAGACGTCAGTCTCACTAGTAGTTCTGTGTGGACTTCGATGTTTAGCTTGATACCTCAGCTACGATCTTGTGCCCTCGGCAGGATCTGGTAGATAGTCAGGCTTCTTAGCCTTTTTAATTTGTAGATGTCTGTACTCAGACATGTTAAGCTTCCGCATGTGCTTTGAATTGTATGCTATGATTGTTGGGTCATGAGACCCATGTTTGTAATATCTCACTCCTCGGAGCCTAATGAATAAATACTTGAGTTGTAGAGTTATGTTGTGATGCCATGTTGTATTTACACATATCGAGCATATTGTGTGTATGATTGAAATGCTTGGTATGTGTGGGATCCGACAATCTAGTTGTTTATCCTTGGTAGCCTCTCTTATGGGGAAATGTAGTCTAGTGCTTCCATGAGCCATAGTAGTCCGCTACAGCCCGGTTCACTGGAGTCCTGTTGGCCCAGCACTACTGCTCAGGACACTTGACTGGCCGGCATGTGTTTCACTTTGTTCCTGTGTCTGTCCCTTTGGGGAAATGTCACGCGGTGACATCTGGAGTCCTGCCTAGCCTGCTACAGCCCGGGTTCCCGGAGTCCTGTTAGCCCAGTGCTACAGCCCGGATTCACACGCTGCTGACCGACATGCTCGATGTGATTCATGTATGCCTGTCCCCATAGGTTAGTGCCGCTTTGGGTTCACGACTAGCCATGTCGGCTTGGGTTCTCTGTCATATGGATGCTAGCGACACTATCATATACGTGAGCCAAAAGGCGCAAACGGTCCCGGGCCATGGTAAGGCGACACCCGTGGGAATACCGTGCGTGAGGCCGCAAAGTGATATGATGTGTTACTGGCTAGATCGATGTGACTTGGAATCGGGGTCCTGACAGCTTTGGTATCAGAGCCTGACTGCCTGTAGGATTACCAAGCCAAACCGGTCGAAGTTGTGTCTAGAAATGCTTTAGTTATGTAGGGGAATTGATTGTGGAAGGGAACGTAAGGCTCTTTTTACTCCTTTACCTTATGGCCTTCTGATCTGAGTCATCCTCTTCTCTTCTACGGGGTTAAGAACTAGGCTTCTCTTCTATCTCTCAGGATGACGTGTACTAAACCGTAGTTGCCTAGGATTGTTGAGTTCAAGCCTCAGTTCAGTTCCTACTACTTCCATATGTTCAAAGCTGGCCTCAGAACCTTGATATTGTGTTGTTGAGTGGTTATGCCACCATTTTGCAGGATGTCTCAAATCTTTTGAGCATTTACAGCCGTTATGTTGCGTGAGTCATCCCAGGTCTCCAAATAGTCTGATGCAATTGCAAACCCCTTTCTCCTGTTCCTGATGTCCATTTGGGCCAGATTAATCACACTAATCGGTGAGTTGAGGTACTTTGTTGCCTCGACATATATGTTGGAGCTATTTTTATGGCCGTAGGTGTTTTAGGGAGTCACCTAGTGATCTAGCCATGTTTTGTATCCCCAGTGTGTGATTGTGGCCATTATTCTTGAAAGCATCCTGTGATGCTATGTAGTAGTAGGTACTCTATTCATGGGTTCTTGAATCCGAGATTCACCCTACTTACCTCATGTTGATAGTGTTGCTAGTTCCTTTAGGATATTAGTAACCTTTGCGATAGTCCTCGAGGTTCGTGGTACATCTTTCTTCCAATTATCATGAACCATTCTTGGCAGGAGTTCTTTTGAACCAAAAGGTCACGACAGAGTGTTGCTGATGAGTTCTCCATTCTATGTTGTGACTCTGCCAACCCTACCTTTCTGCATGGGTTATCCGGAAGAAATATGTTGAACTCGTTCGACATACTAATCTATGCATCCACAACTCAGAAAGTTATATGTTCCTTTGAGTTGTCCCCCTTCCATTATATTCCGACCTTCGTCTATCAATTGATAGTCAAGAGTATGTGAGCATTCGTTCATCGGTGCCTATTACTCTTGTGGTCCGTCGAGCCGTTCTATTTCAGAATGACTAGGAGAAACAAACTCCTAGTACCTCATCCATTTCTAGGATTGGGTCAAAGCAGTTGTATTTCGCAGATCAAATGCAATCAAGCTATTGGTCTCTTCTACCCTGAAGTATTAGCCACTTTATGTCAGGAATGTCATGAGAATTGCACCTTCCCTTATGAATTCTTGATGTAGTGATACTTCTCGCCATCATTATTCATTCCTCGGTGTCGTGTTGTCGCAACCGGAATACCGACAAGTGAATCGTGATGTGTGAAATCAATACCCCTAACAACCCTTTTCTTGGTAGTTAATGGACCTTAATATCATTCTTAGTGTGCTGATTATTGAATCATCACCCTAAGGTTGATCGTGCTACCTAGTCCTTATTTCCTGGTGCACTCTTCGATCAACGGGTTAGGATTTTGCCAAACCCTTGCTCTTTTGATCATATCGTCTTGCCCTGAAGAGCAAGATTGATCTCGAGCTTAGTATCATGCCGGTGGTTCGTGATTTTCCAAATATCTTCTCGGAAGTATTACCAGGTTGTCACCTGACCGCTATGTGGAGTTCGTGATCAAGTTGGTTTCTTGCAAACCAGCCATTCTCCAAGAATTTGTGTCGGTTACCCCTGAGCTAGTTGGTTAAGCTAAACAATAACTTGGAGAGTTGGAAGATAAAAGCTTGCCGGCTTAGTTCATCTCAAGGGATTTATTTGCGTGTGTTGAAGATAGATGATATCTTCATCGATTGGTTCCTGTGATCAGTTGTTGGACCTATTGTCGTATCAAACTTTGATTTGAGTATGGGCTATCATCAAATCAAATCAGAACCAATGATGTTCATAATGTTGTCTTATTCGTGGTTGATCCCTCGAGCATACACCATTATATCTTTTGGGTCTGACCAATGCTATCATCTTGTTCACATAGTTGTGGGATTCCATATATATGGAAACATGGATGAATTGTTGTTGAGCCCATCGACAACATCCTTATCCTTTCCATGAATTATGTTGAACATTAAGCTAGTGTTGGATACTTGGTAAGCGTTGCCCTCGTGTTCCGTTCATGAGGTATATGTTTGGATGAAAGAAGATACTTCCTCTAATTCACGTGCACTTGATGCAAGTGGCTGCCGTGAATTTGAGAAAGGTTTGTTTTGCTTCCTCTGAAACCATCCCAACTCAATCATGCATATGTACGAAGTATTTTGTGGTCTGGAGACTTGCAACCTTCATTCTATATGTATTCCTAACACACCAAGCCACTGATTGAATTGTTCAAGGAGAAGAAGTTCCTTCTTAAGAGCATGCCTTATGAAAGGACTTTGATATCCTCGATGAGGGTTCCCCACCTGAACTCGATAGTGTTTTATTATAAGACTACTATGTGGCCATTTTTGTCTTGGACAACGTGTTCACATGTGTGTAGCAGAACCCGCTCATGTTTTGGAGTTTACTATTGTAGTTCAACTCCCGAGAATCTCGCAACATTGTCTCGTTGGTTTGTGTTGCAAACTTTCTTTCCGGACATGTTGTCTGAAATATCCCGTTACCAACCAGATCTGAATCTCAGGCAGATATGTTGGTTGGAGCTATTCCAAGATTTATGATGTAGGTCCCGACAAGGTTGATGTTCTGGCCGGCACACCTAGCCGGAAGATCTATCGTGGCAGTATCTTGATTGAGCTATTTGACCATCTTCTCCGTGAGGATTTAGTGCAACTTATTCTACCAGTTGTTCCTCAGGGGTCACTGTGCTCTCGGTTTCCTCGATTATGATAGAACCATTCAAACAGTGGAATCACTCTCTACTGTTGAGTTTATCCCCAGTTACTAGAATCATTCCAACATTTGCATTTTGCCCCCAGCTTACACCCACCATTGTGCCTTTTTACTATGATCCGCCTTCTCAGTAGTTGCTGTTCAAGATCATTTTCAAAGTGGTCCTACCATGGGTCCCATCCATCTCCGATGATAAGCAAAAAATAATCCATTGCGTTGTCTTCAACAAGGTAGTCCACATCGTCCATTCTATTTTGATTATGCCATTCCTTTGAACTCCGCCAAACGATCGATTGTGATTACCTTAGGCTGGTATAAAGAGTTTCAATGATCTAGATATCAAAAGTAATTCTTTTTGCCATTTAAGGGAATAACTCAACGAGTCACCTCCCCCAAGGTGCCCCGTTATGGAATCATGGCGATTATCTCATCGCTACGTTGAAACCATGCACCATCTTCTAAGCATGGAATTGTTGCCTACTAATCTGAACCTTCGTCCCCTGCTTCTTTCCATCGCTCCTCATATGTGTTTTTGTCCCTCAGCTCAAGAGATGTTTCTACGTCTCGTTCTGCGAGTTGATCCTGTGATCATTAAAATGATCCATCCATGTAGAGTTATCTCGCTCTTCTGTCCTCGTGTTGGGTGAAGATCTCGCAAGCAAAGACGTCAAGATCAATATGATGCAATGAAGCTACTTCTTCGAGAAGGGCAGTTGGATCGAGAAGACCGCGATAGTTTGTGACCTCCTTTATTCTTACCTCATGTCTTGATTCTCGGGACGAGATTCTTGTTTAGTGGGGGCGAGTTGTCACATCCCTAGCTTGGTTGCTGCATCATGTTTAAATTCAATTGAAATCTGAATTGAGGAATTCTCAAAGCCTCAGAAAACCCCTAAAAATAACCAACATTTAAATCTCATCAAATGAGTCCAAGAAAATGTTCCTGTTATTCTGTGAAAACATTGGCATGAGGTGAAATTTAAACCAATATTTTTGGAGTCACAGAAATAATTTATTTGGGCCTTTGATTTAAATCAATAATATATTTGGGTTGGAATTATTTCTGTTATATAAAAAATAATGTCCAAATAATCCTAAACTAAAATGTTCCATGTTGGGTTTATTCCATACAGTGAGCATGAGTAGTTTGGTGATTTTTGGAAGTGTCTAAGTATTTTTAATAAAGCCCTAAAGACTACAGAATAATAGAAAACAAAATTAAAAGAGAAAGAGGGAGAACCTACCTGGTGGGCCAACCAGCCCACCACTATAGCAGCCCAGTCGGGCAAAGCCAGCCCAGCCCACCTCCACCTCCCTGTCGTCTTCCACCTCCTGCCAGTGGGCAGGAGGGCATGTGCCCGCGGCGCGCATGCACGCGCCTCGCCACCTCCTGCCTCCCTGATCATCCTAGCCTTCTCTACACGTGCCACGCCACCCCCTAGAACTCTCTCACTCTCTCCCGACCTCTTCCCCCTCCTCTGCTTCCTCTCCCTCTCGAGCCTGAGCACAGCCGCGGCCGCACCGTCGTAATGTTGTAGCCACCGGCCCTACCGCGCCTCGCCGACGTGTCCATGACCTCCACCTCGACGCCCTTGTCCTCCTCGTAGAATCGCTCGACGTCGGACGCCCTAAAACGCCACCCCCGACCTCGTCTTCATCGTTCGGCCGCCGAGATCGCCGGCGACCTCCTGTCTTCATCAGCTCCTCCCCGACCTTGCCGACCCGCTCGTCGTGACCGTGGTGAGCTGCTGGCCATTCCCCCTTCTCCATTCTCTTCTTCGCATGCCGTAGCAACCGCGCCAAGCTTGACAGCACCCGCCGCCGACATGGCCCCGGCAACCAAATGGCCCGGGCGTCGTGTACAACATGCTCGCCGCCTCGCGTAGCTGCTGTAGGTGCCATGAACGCGCTACCACGGCCGCTGCAGCCCCGTAGCCACAAACTCCCGAACGCCGGCGCCGCCCCGAGCTCGTTTCCGGCAAGCTCCGACCATCCCCGCTGCTGCCGCATGCCGCCCTGGATGCGGGCGAGCCCCAGCTACCCGCGCGTGCCCTCCGCTGCTCGATTGGGCGCTGGAGGAGCAATCCCGCGCCCTCCGCCGCGTCTGCTGTCTCCGGCGGCTAAACACCGGCGCGTTAGCCCCAGTTGACAAAGGGGTTTGACCTCCCCTGGCTCAGTGACAGGTGGGGCCGCCCTGCTAACTAACCGAGATTAGGAATAACTAATCATAGCTAATTTAGCTTAGCTACTGACATGTGGGCCCATGCCCCACTAACACTTTAGTTAGGATTAAATTAGCACTAACAGTCTGTGTTAATTAGCCTAGTCACTGACCAGTGGGTCCCAGCGTCAGGTTTGACCTAGGCTGACGCGTTGACTTGATGACATCATTCTGACATAGTAATGCTTTCTGGATTTTAAATAAATCAGAAATGATTTATTTAATTTAGAAAATGTCCAAAACTTCCCAAAAATCATAGAAATTCAACCGTAACTCCAAATGAAATAATTTATATATGAAAAATTATCAAAAAAATTCAATCTATCCATTTATGCTACTTTCATGCATGTTCAACCAACTTATACCCACTGTATAAGTGAAAACATGATAATGGCATTTTAAATGCTAAATATGGAGTTTGCATATGAACCCTTGGTCCATATGGACTTCATTTAAATTGTTGCTAGATGCATTAGTGAAAACACATTCATATTGCCATGTCATAGCATGCATCATATTGTTGCATATCGTCATGTGTTGATTGAGTTCTTTGTCAGTTGCCGGTGTTTGTCCCCTCTCGATAGACGTTGTACCGACGCTGTGATCGTTGACACTGATGAAGACCCAATGATATCTTCAGAAGTGCCAGGCAAGCAAAAACCCCTTGTTCATTCCGATACAATCCCACTCTCTTGCTCCTGCTCTCTTTTACTGCATTAGGACAACAACGATTCAACTGTTACATGTTGCGGTAGTTGAACCCCTTTCCTCTGCATGACCTGTCATTGCCACAGTAAATAGATGAAACCACTAGCATGAGTAGGAGTTGTTTGAGCCCTGATGTGCCTACTCATTCATGCTTGTTTGTCATGCCTGCTATTGCATAGAGTCGTGTCAGGTCTGGTTCATCGGGCATGAATCGGAGGTGTGTAAACATGTCCTACGGTGTGTGAGCTAAGTGTGTGAACACGATTTGGTAAAGGTAGCGGTGAGAGGCCATGTAGGAGTACATGGTGGGTTGTCTCAGTGAAACCGTCCTCGGGAACTGGGTTCTATGTTCGTGATCCATGAAACAGCTACTACCACACATTGGGCCCTGAAATATGACCCCGCTCGATTTATTGACCCCTCTCGTCCTCTATCCAGGAGTTGCAACTAGTTTCTGGTTTTTGTAGGTTATGTGTTGGCGGCCGTGCGTAGCGCTGACCCTAGGGGTGGGCTATGATGCGGTAGATACACCATGGCCGGGTATGCCGGGCGCCCGTTTGGCGTCTCCGGACCCTGTACACATCGTTTCGGGCCGTTGAGGACACCCCGGCCGGATTTCCTTATGGATGGAACCCGAATAGGCGATAAACCTAGACTAGAGACTTGTGTGGTTAGTCAGGTCATGGTCTACACCCTCGTCGGCTTTCGCTTGAAGTCTGCCGAGCATATGTCATGTGCAGACGCTAAGTGGTGGAAACATGTGTGATGAAGTACACCCCTGCAGGGTATAAAACTATTAGAATAGCCGCGTCCACGGTAAAGGACTTCTGGGTTGCCTATAACAGTTCATAGACAAGTGGAAGTGGATACTCTAAAATGCGCAAGATAAGCGTGAGTGCTATGGATGGCGATCTCGTAGGTAGACGGGAGCGGATCCATAGTGGTGTATTGAATGGTGAATATGTGGACTCGTGTGCGCCACCTCAAAAGAGTTGCTTGCGGTCGTACTTCAGGTTAGCCACTGAGTCAAAGCTGGCTTGCTGCAGCTAAACTCCACCACCCCCTTATTGATACCGATGCATATGTAGATAGTTCTGATGTAAGTCTTGCTGGGTACATTTGTACTCACGTTTGCCTATTTTATGTTTTGCAGAGAGACGTCTAGTAGTTCCGTGTGGACTTCGACGTTTAGCTTGATACCTCAGCTACGATCTTGTGCCCTCGGCAGGATCTGGTAGATAGTCAGGCTTCTTAGCCTTTTTCATTTGTAGATGTCTGTACTCAGACATGTTAAGCTTCCGCATGTGCTTTGAATTGTATGCTATGATTGTTGGGTCATGAGACCCATGTTTGTAATATCTCGCTCCTCGGAGCCTAATGAATAAATACTTGAGTTGTAGAGTTATGTTGTGATGCCATGTTGTATTTACACATATCGAGCATATTGTGTGTATGATTGAAATGCTTGGTATGTGTGGGATCCGACAATCTAGTTGTTTATCCTTGGTAGCCTCTCTTATGGGGAAATGTAGTCTAGTGCTTCCATGAGCCATAGTAGTCTGCTACAGCCCGGGTTCACCGGAGTCCTGTTGGCGTAGCACTACTGCTCAGGACACCTGACTGGCCGGCATGTGTTTCACTTCGTTCCTGTGTCTGTCCCTTCGGGGAAATGTCACGCGGTGACATCTGGAGTCCTGCCTATCCTGCTACAGCCCGGGTTGCTGGAGTCCTGTTAGCCCAGTGCTACAGCCCGGATTCACACGCTGCTGACCGACATGCTCAATGTGATTCATGTATGCCTGTCCCCATAGGTTAGTGCCGCTTTGGGTTCACGACTAGCCATGTCGGCTTGGGTTCTCTGTCATATGGATGCTAGCGACACTATCATATACGTGAGCCAAAAGGCGCAAACGGTCCCGGGCCATGGTAAGGCGACACCCGTGGGAATACCGTGCGTGAGGCCGCAAAGTGATATGAGGTGTTACTGGCTAGATCGATGTGACTTGGAATCGGGGTCCTGACAGCTTTGGTATCAGAGCCTGACTGCCTGTAGGATTACCAAGCCAAACTGGTCGAAGTTGTGTCTAGAAATGCTTTAGTTATGTAGGGGAATTGATTGTGGAAGGGAACGTAAGGCTCTTTTTACTCCTTTACCTTATGGCCTTCTGATCTGAGTCATCCTCTTCTCTTCTACGGGGTTAAGAACTAGGCTTCTCTTCTATCTCTCAGGATGACATGTGCTAAACCGTAGTTGCCTAGGATTGTTGAGTTCAAGCCTCAGTTCAGTTCCTACTACTTCCATATGTTCAAAGCTGGCCTCAGAACCTTGATATTGTGTTGTTGAGTGGTTATGCCACCATTTTGCAGGATGTCTCAAATCTTTTGAGCATTTACAGCCGTTATGCTGCGCGAGTCATCCCAGGTCTTCAAATAGTCTGATGCAATTGCAAACCCCTTTCTCCTGTTCCTGATGTCCATTTGGGCCAGATTAATCACACTAATCGGTGAGTTGAGGTACTTTGTTGCCTCGACATATATGTTGGAGCTATTTTTATGGCCCTAGGTGTTTTAGGGAGTCACCTAGTGATCTAGCCATGTTTTGTATCCCCAGTGTGTGATTCTGGCCATTATTCTTGAAAGCATCCCGTGATGCTATGTAGTAGTAGGTACTCTATTCATGGGTTCTTGAATCCGAGATTCACCCTACTTACCTCATGTTGATAGTGTTGCTAGTTCCTTTAGGATATTAGTAACCTTTGCGATAGTCCTCGAGGTTCGTGGTACATCTTTCTTCCAATTATCATGAACCATTCTTGGCAGGAGTTCTTTTGAACCAAAAGGTCACGACAGAGTGCTGCTGATGAGTTCTCCATTCTATGTTGTGACTCTGCCAACCCTACCTTTCTGCATGGGTTATCCGGAAGAAATATGTTGAACTCATTCGACATACTAATCTATGCATCCACAACTCAGAAAGTTATATGTTCCTTTGAGTTGTCCCCCTTCCGTTATATTCTGACCTTCGTCTATCAATTGATAGTCAAGAGTATGTGAGCATTCGTTCATCGGTGCCTATTACTCTTGTGGTTCGTCGAGCCATTCTATTTCAGAATGACTAGGAGAAACAAACTCTAGTACCTCATCCATTTCTAGGATTGGGTCAAAGCAGTTGTATTTCGCAGATCAAATGCAATCAAGCTATTGGTCTGTTCTACCCTGAAGTATTAGCCACTTTATGTCAGGAATTTCATGAGAATTGCACCTTCCCTTATGAATTCTTGATGTAGTGATACTTCTCGCCATCATTATTCATTCCTCGGTGTCGTGCTATCGCAACCGGAATACCGACAAGTGAATCATGATGTGTGAAATCAATACCCCTAACAACCCTTTGCTTGGTAGTTAATGGACCTTAATATCATTCTTAGTGTGCTGATTATTGAATCATCACCCTAAGGTTGATCGTGCTACCTAGTCCTTATTTCCTGGTGCACTCTTCGATCAACGGGTTAGGATTTTGCCAAACCCTTGCTCTTTTGATCATATCGTCTTGCCCTGAAGAGCAAGATTGATCTCGAGCTTAGTATCATGCCGGTGGTTCGTGATTTTCCGAATATCTTCTCGGAAGTATTACCAGGTTGTCACCTGACCGCTATGTGGAGTTCGTGATCAAGTTGGTTTCTTGCAAACCAGCCATTCTCCAAAAATCTGTGTCGGTTACCCCTGATCTAGTTGGTTAAGCTAAACAATAACTTGGAGAGTTGGAAGATAAAAGCGTGCCAGCTTAGTTCATCTCAAGGGATTTATTTGTGTGTGTTGAAGATAGATGATATCTTCATCGATTGGTCCCTGTGATCAGTTATTGGACCTATTGTCGTATCAAACTTTGATTTGAGTATGGGCTATCATCAAATCAAATTAGAACCAACGATGTTCATAATGTTGTCTTATTCGTGGTTGATCCCTCGAGCATACACCATTATATCTTTTGGGTCTGACCAATGCTATCATCTTGTTCACATAGTTGTGGGATTCCATATATATGGAAACATGGATGAATTGTTGTTGAGCCCATCGACAACATCCTTATCCTTTCCATGAATTATGTTGAACATTAAGCTAGTGTTGGAAACTTGGTAAGCATTGCCCTCGTGTTCCATTCATGAGGTATATGTTTGGATGAAAGAAGATACTTCCTCTAATTCACGTGCACTTGATGCAAGTGGCTGCCGTGAATTTGAGAAAGGTTTGTTTTGCTTCCTCTGAAACCATCCCAACTCAATCATGCATATGTACGAAGTATTTTATTGTCTGGAGACTTGCAACCTTCATTCTATATGTATTCCTAACACACCAAGCCACTGATTGAATTGTTCAAGGAGAAGAAGTTCCTTCTTAAGAGCATGCTTATGCAAGGACTTTGATATCCTCGATGATGGTTCCCCACCTGAACTCGATAGTGTTTTATTATAAGACTACTATGTGGCCATTTTTGTCTTGGACAACGTGTTCACATGTGTGTAGCAGAACCCGCTCATGTTTTGGAGTTTACTATTGTAGTTAAACTCCCGAGAATCTCGCAACATCGTCTCGTCGGTTTGTGTTGGAATCAGGGTCCTGACATGGGCACACAAGAGACTCTTTGTTATTTGGTTGCAGGGTTGCTTGAGAGAGACCATGTTCATCCTACGCCTCCCACGGATTGATAAACCTTAGGTCATCCACTTGAGGGAAATTTTCTATTGTCCTACAAACCTCTGCACTTGGAGGCCCAACAACGTCTACAAAAAGAAGGTTGTGTAGTAGACAACAAGCTCTTTTCTGGTGCCATTGCCGTGGAGGTGGGTGCTTGAAGGTGTCGGCGTTCTGGGAATTGGGGTCCCCAGACTTGCCTGCCTGCGGCCTGCGGCGTGGCTCAAAGGGGGCCCAGCACGGCCCATCTTCATCAACACAAGACTCAAGACCCTCGCGAGGGGCCGAGCCTCGCGGGGCGGACGACACGGAGCTTCCTTAGGCACGGCCTCGTCAGGCTGGCTCGCGAGGAGGCGGAGAGATCAAGGCGGGGTACCTCGCGAGGTGCCCGTGACGCAAGCCATGACGACTCGGGGTGCCAGGCGGGTGCCAGCCCGCGCAGCGTCCTCCTTTCCTCTTTGGTGCAAAGGGGGCAAGTGCAGCCGCGGAGTACCGAGGCATCAGGCAAAGGTTGCCATTTCGGTGCAACGAGACCAAGACCAGGAGGACTACGAGGCGGAGGTCACCGTGGGGCCCAAGACGGCGTCATCCCCAGAGCTTTGCGCAGGCGAAGACTGCTTTTGTCAGGATAGTTGATACTTGTTGTCCCCCTTGAAATTAGCCCGCCATTGTTGGCTCCCTTCCCGCTCAATATTTGGGAAGAGGACCAGGGCCTCTATAAATAGGACCAGCCACCCACATAGCAGGGGGTTCGTCCGTTCGGTTCAGTTAGTTAGTGGCTGGGCGAGTAAGAGTAAGGCAGTGAGAGAGAGAGAGAGAAAGGCGGTTGAACTCCTCCTAGCAGTCCATCCCCCCAGCCAAGAACAGACTCTCGCGAGGCTGTTCTTCCTTGTATTGTTCATCATCATCAGCCCCAAGAGGCAATCCACCCACCACACATTGGAGTAGGGTATTACACCACAACGGTGGCCCGAACCAGTATAAACCTTGTGTCTCTTGGTCAGTTCTTTCAATAGTCTAGATCTTTGCGAGGCGGAGAGGTAGAAGGCATAATCTCCGCGCACACCCCAGTGTTCGAACCTTAAGGGTCTGCCGGAACCCGAAATCCAACATTTGGCGCGCCAGGTAGGGGTGCGCCGGAATTCATTGTCCACTGCCCCGTTCTCCTCCGACCATCGCATCCATGTCCGACGCTCGTCGGGCCCGCGCTGAGCGCCGGGCCGCCATCACTTCCCGCGTCGCCCAGACGGCGCCCGTCGGCGGAAGTCCTCGTCGTTCCCCGTCGCCCACCGTCAACGCCGCCACCGGCCCGGCGGGGGGCGAGCAGCAAGCGTCGTCTCAGCATCCGTCCGTGCGCCAAGACGGCCGCACCGCTACTCCATCGCTCACACCAGCTGTTCTTCGTCCCGCGCGCTCCGCGCACCCTTGGAGCCTCGAGCTGCGCTCCTCGCGGCAAACGAGCTCCTGCGCTATCGTCCCGTCGACGACGTCTACGAAGAGTGGCTCGACCGCGTCGCCGAGCTTGTCCGCGCCGCAGGGGGCTCTCCCGCGCCGTCCGTTCCTCTGCGCCACACCCCGCCCCGCGCGGGCAACAAAGCTCCGGAGGTGTACCAGGCGCCTCCCCTCCAAGAAGACGCCATGGCTCCAAGGCGCGTGGCCCCTGGGCGGAACCCGCTCCGTCAGGTGCCAGCGCAGCAAGAAGGGAGCTGCCAAAAAGTCCCTCGCCCGCAAGGAGCTTCCCGGGCGCTCCCCACTCCGGCACGCCGCGACCCTGCTCCAGCTCCGGCACGCCAAGACCCGGCGTTGCTCCTAGCTGCAGCGCGTGGGGACACTCAAGACCAAGCTCTCCACCAGCCGAGGCCTTTCGTGGCCACCGCAGGCTGCCGTGCCTACACCACCGAGCTGCGTAGCGTCGCGTGGCCCGGCAAGTTCAAACCAGACGTGCCTCCTCGTTACGATGGCACGACTGACCCTGCAGAGTTCCTCCAGCTCTATGAGCTGGGCACCGAAGCTGCCAGCGGGGACGAAAAGGTCATGGCGAACTGGTTCCCCATGGCGCTCAAGGAAGGATCTCCCACCTGGCTCCTGAATCTGGCTCTAGGCACGATCTCTTCCTGGGACCAGATGCGCTCCCGCTTCATCGCCAACTTCCAAGGTACTCGCGATCGGCCGCCCGCCATGAGCGACATGCGCTGCATCAAGCAACAACCCGGAGAGACCCTGCAAAAGTACATCCAGCGCTTCAACAGCGCACGCCTCAAGATCCCCAAGGTGTCCGAGGAGGCCATCATCTCGGCCTTCTCTGATGGTGTGCGCGACGTCAAGATGAAGGAGGAGCTGGCGATGCATGAAGACCTATGCACCTCGCTGGAGCTGTTCAACTTGGCGACCAAGTGCGCCAGGGCTGAGGAGGGACGCCTCTCCCTCCTCGAGCTGCCTGCCGTAGACCCAGAGGAGAAGAAGCCCAAGGCCAAGGACGTGAAGCGCAAGGGGGCTGCCGTGCTTGCGGCAGAACCAGACACCAAGCGGGGCAAAGATCTGCCTGAGTCCTCCAGGGGCAGCCGGTACTGTGTGTACCACGACCTCCACACCCACAACACCAACGAATGCCAAGAACTCCGTGCCATGCGAGAAGGAAGGATCGGCCGTCGTCCCGACCGCGCCGATCGGGGCTACGGCCAAGGAGGAGGAAGAAACGCAGGACGCTGGGAAGACCACGGCCCGCGCCAAGGGTGGCGCGATCAACCTCGCGAGGATCGCTGGCGAGACCTACCTCGCGAGGGAGACTGGAGGGATCAGCCTCGTGAGGATCGCCCACAGGGCAACGTAGGCCTCCCTCCACTGCCGCCTCAGCCAAGGAGGAACGAGGACCGCCATCAAGACGAAGGGGCTGGGGGCTTCCAGGAGCCACGCGCAATCGCCTGCATCCTGGGCGGAGCTCAAGCCCTAGCCTCCCAACGCATCTTCAAGCAGTTTGCCCGCGAGGTGAATGCAGTCCTCCCCAGGCTTGAAGCAACGCACCCTCTCAGGTGGTCGGCATGCGCCATCACATTCAGTTCAGCAGATCAACTCAAGTGTGCAGCCACAGCCGGAGTCCTCCCGATGCTTTGCTCCCCAGTCATCAGCAATGTACTGGTCACCAGGACCCTCATCGATGGTGGGGCAGGGCTCAACATTCTGTCCGTGGAAACGTTCAACAATCTCCAAGTGCCCTACGACCAGCTTCAGCCAACCAAGCCCTTCTCCGGAGTCACCGACGGCTCCACGGTCCCAATTGGGCAGGTCCGCCTCCCTGTCACCTTTGGGGCACGCGACAACTACCGCACCGAGCTCATCGACTTCGACGTCGCCCACATCCGCCTGCCATACAACGCCATCCTCGGGTACCCAGCGCTGGCCAAGTTCATGGCCGTGACCCACCACGGCTACAACGTCCTCAAGATGCCAGGAAGTGGCAGAGTCATCACGGTGCCCTGTGAAGAAAAGGATGAAGTGTGTTCCCTGGAGCGAGCCTTTCAGGCCGCGTCACTGGAAGACCCGGATCGTGGAAGCAGGAGGCTTCCCGAGACCATCCCCAAGAAGAAGAAGACATCGTCCGGACCGGCCCCATGGGAGGCGGGCCCCTCAGGGCCCGCATCTGCCCAGGGGGAACCTCCTTCCATCGCATAGGGAAACACGCCCGGCGCCCTCCTCAGGCAGGGCTCGGGGGCTCTCCCCTGGAGGGCCACCGACCAGGGTCACGAGGGAGGCGCTTGGGCGCCACATGGAGGCATGTTTCGAAGCACGTTTCCCTCAAGAAGGAGCAAGGCAAGGAAACAGACCCGCAGGAGTTCGTCGACAAGGCCATTCAAGAACTACATGAATCAAGGATCATGAGAGGTTGCCGCCGTCTACCGGCTGTGGCTTCCCATCCAGGCGAGGATGGTGGGATGCGCGTCCGCGTCGACGTACCAGGGCTCAACCAAGTCGCTATGATGGAGCACCTCTGGCCCTCGCGAGTGGGGCGCTGCAGGGGTCCGCCCCACAGCTACGTTCGCAAGCCTTACGGCTTGCCGAGCGCGGTTGCTACGTGCCAGCGCCTCATGAGGGGCATCATGGAGGCTCAAGAAGACAGGCGTTCCGCAGCCTTGGTGGAGATGGAGATGATTTGCGAAGAGCCACCAGTGCCTTCGGAGCCTCCTGAGGCCCCTGGGCCTGGGGGCTCGTGAGGATCGGCTTCCGCAGCCTACCGAGTCTGCTGCACCAACACCCCTTCGCCGTCGACTCCCTCAGGTGACATCTTACAAGTTTCATTTCCAGCTGGGAGCGCCCTCCCAGGGCTGCATCGTCCCCAGGCCGCGTGGGTCCGTCCCTGCGGTATGTATCCTTTTTATTTCATGTCGTTAGCTTGCTTTGTTGGGGGCGCCCCCCGGGCTGCATCATCCCCAAGTCGCTCGGGCCCGACCCAGCAATGTCTACCTTCCTGGCATCTGTTTGAATAAATCCCCTCCTTCGCGGCTAACATGTTTGATCTAGTTGCCTGCTCAACTGACGCCAACTGGAGGAATTGCTCCCACAACGGCACGACGCTTGCGCATGGGTCCGTCCCTGCAACACCGACAAACCTGAATGGCTTAGCTCTGGCCGCGGCAGCCCCGCATGGCGCCACCTCATCAAGCCTCCAGTGCCTCACCTCCCCTCGGAAGCAACTAACGGCAGACTGATAGTTGTCATGGTAACCTTTTCTTCCTTCTATGATGAGTTTATAGGATCCCCTAAGGGAGTTGCACCAGGAAAGGCCCTCGCGGCGTTCCTTTCACTCTCGTTTGCGCGAACCGCTTGCACGTTAAAGGGGGGTGCCTGAGCATCGCGACTCAGGGCTCCTACTGGCTCTCCAGCCCTCACCCTCTGGCCTTGACCACGGCATCGCGACCTGGCATACCAGCGACGGCTGAGACAAGCTCGAGGGCCGGGACCCGAGGACGTAGAGCAGAAGGGGGAGCAAAGGCGGGGGAGAAGGGGCACGCGAGGACCTCGCCGAGCGATTCCGCTCCTGCCGATGCGCGGACTCGACGACACACCAGGAATAATCCCCGACTCTCGAGATAAGTCACCGCCCGAAAGCACCGGCTATCGCAGCACTACCCCCGCACCTAATGCAATTCCGTGTCAGCTACGCCGCTCTCCTTTCTCGCCGAACGACGGCTGCTTGGGCGCCAAAGGGGACCTCCTGAGCATCCCGACTCAGGGGCTCTTATCGGACCCCGGGTCGCTCACCGCCTGGCCTTGACCACGGCATCGCGACCTGGCATACCAGCGACGGTTGACGCCGCCTTGGGACTGGGACCTGACGGCGCAGAGCACCAAGCCCTCGCGAGGTTCGAAAGGGAGAACTGAGCTAAGATGGAATCAGAAACTCACGCAGCTCTACAGCAAGGATTATGTATTAAGAAACAGGACTACAGGCACCTTACAAGCCCCCATGGGGCGCATTTTGATTCCTCGCAGGGAACGGACCCTAAGGGATGCTAACTACACGCGCTCCTGCAAGAGACGTCATCATCAACAGTGGGCCGTCAAGCGCCGGCACCAACCCCATCCAGATCAGAGTCGGCGACGGCCGGACGAGCCTGCCCTACTCCGGGAGCGGCGCCGGCTTGGGGGCTCGTAGCTGTCGTCACTCGTCTCCGGAGTCACGAAGATCTCGCCGGAGTCGCTGGACCCTCCGGTGCCTCCATCGCCTACAGAGCTGCCAAGGGAGCGGTCGACGGGCCTAGCCCTCACCAGGGCGAGGCCCTGGCCACCTCTCCCGGGGCAACACTCCAGCCGGCGCCCGTTCACATCGAAGACCTTGAAGAACATCACCGAAGCGCCATCATACTCCAAGTGGACCGCGAAGACGCCCCTTACCCCGCAAACCCGGGCGATCTCTCTCCAGCCACGAGTCATGTAGACCTCGCCCGGGGCAACGACCGCGACCTCTGCCTCGGTCGCGAGGGTGCTGCAGCCGGTGTGTTGCAGCCAGAGCTCCAGGGGCTCCCCCGGCGGGATGATGGAGGCGAAGAAGGGAGGCAGACGGATCCAAGACTGGAGAGGAATGGCGACGTGGAGCACGAACTCTTGGGAGGAGCCCTCGGCGTGGACCCCAGGAGGAACAACCCACACCTTCGTGACCCGTCGGCGCCGACGACAGCGCCGACCGCGGGGATCGGCATCGACACCTTCGAGGCCCTTGACATGGGCATACAAGGGAAGCGGGAACCCCGGCGGAGCCCGCTCGCACCGAGGCCTCAACACCACGTGACGGTCCTCCTCGTCCCGGCCGCAAAGGGCGAGCCGTTTCTTCGGCGGGAGTGGGTCTGGTCCCTCTCGAGGGGCCTTTCCCTTCTCCGCTGCAGAAAACCGGCGGATCAGAGCCATCGCAGCAAGACGGAGCAAGGATCAGGAAGAAGGAGAAGCAAGGAGGGATGGACTGGAAGGGCACGCGCAGTTCCGTACTTATAGCCGGCGAAGGCCAACCGCCGGCCTCCACGATCACAGGTAATCATGACATAATTTCCAGGCAGGGACTTGTCCAACTCACGCGATCACCGAGGCCTCGTGGGGAAGCGGAGATGCCCACGTCCCATCAACCGCCACGCGGCGCCCAAGGCCGCAGGCTGTTAGGGCCCGCGGCGCTTCGCCTTTGCCCTTTCGCCTCTCGGCACGGCCAAGTCCGGGCGCGCCTTGGGCCCGGGGCTACTATCGGTGTTCTGGGAATGGGGGTCCCCAGACTTGCCTGCCTGCGGCCTGCGGCGTGGCTCAAAGGGGCCCCAGCACGGCCCATCTTCATCAACACAAGACTCAAGACCCTCACGAGGGGCCAAGCCTCGCGGGGCGGACGACACGGAGCTTCCTCAGGCACGGCCTCGTCAGGCTGGCTCGCAAGGAGGCAGAGAGATCAAGGCGGGGTACCTCGCGAGGTGCCCGTGACGCAAGCCATGACGACTCAGGGCGCCAGGTGGGTGCCAGCCCGCGCAGCGTCCTCCTTTCCTCTTTGGTGCAAAGGGGGCAAGCGCAGCCGCGGAGTACCGAAGCATCAGGCAAAGGTTGCCATTTCGGTGCAACGAGACCAAGACCAGGAGGACTACGAGGCGGAGGTCACCGTGGGGCCCAAGACGGCGTCATCACCAGAGCTTTGCGCAGGCGAAGACTGCTTTTGTCAGGATAGTTGATACTAGCTGTCCCCCTTCAAATTAGCCCGCCATTGTTGGCTTCCTTCCCACTCAATATTTGGGAAGAGGACCAGGGCCTCTATAAATAGGACCAGCCACCCACATAGTAGGGGGTTCATTGGTTCGGTTCAGTTAGTTAGTGGCTGGGCGAGTAAGAGTAAGGCAGTGAGAGAGAGAGAGAGAAAGGCGGTTGAACTCCTCCTAGCAATTCATCCCCCCAGCCAAGAACAGACCCTCGCGAGGCTGTTCTTCCTTGTATTGTTCATCATCATCAGCCCCAAGAGGCAATCCACCCACCACACACTGGAGTAGGGTATTACACCACAACGGTGGCCCGAACCAGTATAAACCTTGTGTCTCTTGTGCAGTTCTTTCAGTAGTCTAGATCTTTGCGAGACAGAGAGGTAGAAGGCGTAATCTCCGCGCGCACCCCAGTGTTCGAACCTTAAGGGTCTGCCGGAACCCGAAATCCGACAGAAGGTATATCTTTAGATCTTGCAAGCGAGTCTTTTAGTTTCTTGTTTTATCACTAGTTTAGTTTATAAAAGAAAATTACAAAAAAGTGGAATTAAGTTTGCCTCATACGCTTCATCTTTTTAATATCTTTCGTGAGTATGATGGAAAGGAAAATTGTGCCAAAGTGTTAGAAGAAGAATGCATTAAAATGTTTGGCACTAAATCTTTGAATGATGAGCATGATTGCAATGTTGTTAGTATGAACTCTTTAAATATCCATGGTACTAATGATGATTGCACTAGTTATGATGAAAATCTCTCCTATAAACATGTCAATTTTTGTGGAGTGCATTGGGTTTGCAAGTACACACCAATTAGGGAAGATAGATTTTGCAAGAGGCATAAGTACTTAGAAACTAAATTGTTGCAAGAAAGGCTAGATGTTTGTGCTGAAAATTTAACTTTTCTTGGCCATACTTGTGAGCTTTGCAATGAACGTGTTCATTTAACCATCCGATGCAAATTGTTTCATGATCTAATCGTTTCCAAAAATTGTGATGACTTGATTTCTCTTGCACATCATAATGAACTTGGTTTGCTTATGGTTTACGAAGAAATGAAACATATAACTAACTATCTTCCAGTATTTGCCCATGATAAACTTCTTGGCTTTGATCTAGAGGAAATTTATATGTATTGTGCGGTGAATTGCATTGAAAACCCTTATATTGCCAATTACATAAATAAAAGAAAATAAATAGAAGATGAAGAGAATACTAATGAAAGGGAAGAGACTTCCCAATATCCTCCTATTATTTCTTATGATGAATCAGGTAACAAGGAGGAGCCTTCTATTCAACCAATCTCATTAATAAGGAGCTCCAAAAAGAGGATTGAACCCACACATGACGTGGTGAAGAAGAAGAAAAGAAAAGATGGAGAAGCAAAGGTAGAAAGGTATCTCTCCTAAATAATGTTGCTCCTATTACTTATTGTGATGATGATAATTGCTATACTATTGGTGCTATCCATAATATTAATGATGAGAGTGATTATGCTTATGATATGAAAAGGCCCAAGCTTGGGGATGCTATGTTTGATGAAGATGATGTTTTTCAGAATATATTTGCTGCAATTAATGTTTGTCTCAAGCTTGGGGATGCTACATTTAATGAAGATGATATTTTTAGTCTCCCAAGTTTTGATAAGCAAATTTATTATGATGATAGCATGCCTCCTATTTATGATGACTGTTGCGATGACACTTATGCTATAAAGAGTAGTGATGATTATATTTATAAAACTTGTCATGGTTATGATTACCCCTTTTCTGAACATTACTCTTTTATTGTGGAAACAATCTATAGTATTTGGGTCTCTTATGATACTCCCACTATTTCGAATAAGAAGAATTTTGCTTATGTGGAGAGTAATAAAATTTCTATGCTTGTACATCATGAAAAGAATGCTTTATGTGATAGTTATATTGTTGAATTCATTCATGATGCTACTGAAAATTATTATGAGGGAGGAACATATGCTTGTAGGAATTGCAATAATGTCAAGTTTCCTCTCTATGTGCTTAAAATTTTGAAGTTATGCCTGTTTTACCTTCCTATGCAAGTTGATTCTTGTACCCACAAGTTGTTTGCTCACAAAATCCCTATGCATAGGAAGTGGGTTAGAATTAAATGTGCTAGTCATATTCTTCAAGATGCTTGTCGGTGTCAAAACCGGCGGATCTCGGGTAGGGGGTCCCGAACTGTGCGTCTAAGGCGGATAGTAACAGGAGGTAGGGGACACGATGTTTAGCCAGGTTCGGGCCCTCTTGATGGAGTTAATACCCTACGTCCTGCTTGACTGGTCTTGATGGTATGAGTATTACAAGAGTTGATCTACCACGAGATCAAGGAGGCTAAACCCTAGAAGCTGGCCTATATATGGTATGATTGTCTGTTGTCCTACGGACTAAAACCCTTCGGTTTATATAGACACCAGAGGGGGCTAGGGTTACACAAGGTCGGTTACAAAGGAGGAGATATACATATCCGTATTGCCTAGCTTGCCTTCCACTCCAAGTAGAGTCCCATCCGGACACGGGACAAAGTCTTCAATCTCGTATCTTCATAGTCCAATAGTCCGGCCAAAGGATATAGTCCGGCTGTCCGGAGACCCCCTAATCCAGGACTCCCTCAGTAGCCCCTGAACCAGGCTTCAATGACGATGAGTCCAGCGCGCAGTGTTGTCTTCGGCATTGCAAGGTGGGTTCCTCCTCCGAATACACCATGGAAGAGTTTGAATACAAGGACAGTGTCCGACCCTGCAAAATAAGTTCCACATACCACTGTAGAGAGAATAATATTTCCACAAATCTAATCTGCTGACACGTTTTAACAGCATGACATCACGCCATGGCCCGGTCATTATTCGAACCGTTTTTCTCAACCAGCTCCGCACATGATGCGAGGCGGTTTTCTTGACAGGTCTTGCCAAAGCAGAGATCGTGTCCCCCTTATCACGGGATTCTCATCAATACAAATGTGGGTAACCCAACCGTGCCTGTTGGTATGACTCCTAGATCTTAGGCAAGTCCCAAACGGCCACGAGGAGGACGCCTGATATTCACCCTCTTTATAAAGGGGACAAGGCTTTTTCTTCTTTCCCTCCCGCGCTCAATCGAATCCTTCCCCCGCCTCAAGTTCTAACACCCAAAGCTCAGGTCAGGTGCTTCGGACCTTCAACTATGTCCGGATCCAACCTTCAAGGGCGGTGGATGCCTTCCTCCATCACAGAGGAGGACATCTAGAAGTTGAGAGAGGCCAGATATCTGACCGCCGAAATTTCGCATAGGCTGCCCGCCTGAGGGCAGGTCGTCCCTACTCCCGAACCCAACGAGAGCGTTGTGTTCATCTCCCACTTCCTCCCAGGACTAGGCCTCGCTCTGGATCCCTTTGTTAGGGGTCTTATGTTCTATTATGGGCTGTATTTTCACGATCTGGCCCCGGATTCCCTTCTTCACATATCGTCATTTATTGTCGTATGTGAGGCCTTCCTCCGCATTACCCCTCACTTCGGCCTGTGGCTCAAGACCTTCGATGTGAAGCCGAACATGATCGAGGGGCAGCACGCAGCGTGCGGAGGTGCTTTAATAAGCAAAATCGTTGACGCTCCATGGCCAGAGGGTTCCTTCCCAGAGGTGTCCGGATTGTGGCAGCGGGAGTGGTTTTACATCACAGCTCCCCGAAGTGCCAAGTGGGTAGCTGCCCCCACCTTTCGCTCGGGCCCCCACCGCAACTGATGTCATGGATCAGCAGGGGGCTGAGCTGGGGTCCAGCAAAGGACGTGCCAATACTGCAGAGCCGTATCCGAGATCTCTTTGAGAGAGATTTCAGTCTGGTTATGGTAATGCAAGTTATGCTAGTTCGTCGAGTCCAGCCTTGCAAACGCCGGCCCCTCCGCATGTGGGAATTCAACCCGGAAGGACCGCGAGCTATTCAGCATTTCCTCGGCATGACGCTCGAAGAGATGTACAAATCGTTCTTCGGACCCCAAATAGAGTGTCCGGACACCACCGAGGACGTGGGTCTGAGCTGCAACCGCCCCGCTGCCCAAGTAAGTAATCCCATATCGAACCTACTGTCCTTTTATTTATCCTGGCATCTTTCTAAAGAGCCGCTTTTTGACCAAGACTGGATAACAAAGGCGATGATGATCAGGTGTTCGGCCCCCCTTCCTGAGGGCTTGGACAATCCGGTACTGGACAAGATGCTCGAGCTGGCGCCTTATCCAGTGCCCTCAAAGGAAGATGATGGGGGGAATAGAGAGGGCGAAAGCGGGCCTCACTCGCTACTTATTCCAGCCGGGGGAATGAGCACCTCCGCGAGGGAGGACAATCAAAGGGAAGAATCTGACATTCTCTCTCCCTGGGGAAGGAAGAGGACTACCTCTGAAGATCCGAAAACTAAGGTTTCCAAACGGGAGAAGAAATCTTCATCAGAAGGTCCTGCCTCGGAGGGTATTCTTGTCGCACAATGTCCGCACGGGGATCAGCCCTCTACCGAGCTGTAAGTAATCGAAAAGTATTTAATAGTGGAAACATCCTACCTTACTTCCGAAGACAATAACTGATGCTTATAAATTGTAGTCCGGATCGTAGCCCTTCTCAACAGAGTTCATCTTCGGGGGATCTTCTTCCGGAGATGATGGAGAGCGAAACGCCTCCCCCGGACACCCCGCCTCATGAAGCGGGCGACCTTGAAGGGTCGTCGCAAAGGGTAACTCCGGATACACTAAGGCCAGAGGATAACCCTTTGGCTACCCGGAATCCCCAGTATACAGCTCCTAAGGAGAGCGACAACAAGGGTCCGTACGGTGTGCGGTCGGACGCGCTGAAGGATCTTCTGGGACAAGCGGCCGTCTCAGAAGCGCATCGTACGCTAATGGGTACGGTAATTGAAAGGATTTCATCCGCTGAAAGCGGTTTGCATGAAGCCTTTATGAGTCTGCTGAAAGGCTTCAAGGTACGTGAAATAATGTATGCTTTTAACAGTACCGCACACGTTAGGTATGCCCTATGCAGATAGTAGCCCCTGAGACTCTGGATGTCATTGAAAACGGCGGCAAACAGAGGATCATAGTCCCAGGTAATAACCAGACCGCCATTATGTGCAGGTGGCTGAAGCTCCGGTGGCTAGCCGGACTGATGAGTTTGCCGAGCTAAAGCGGCAACTTGATGCGGCAGATGACGACATTGTGCTTGTCAACAAGCGGCTTGACGAGGCACAGGGTGAGTGATTTCTCTGGTGATCGTCACATAATAAGAGTAGCTTGATACATGTATCTTTAATATGTTGTGACTGCAGATGGAGCTGCCACCGTGGAGACCCTTTGGGCGGAGCTTGCCCGAGCCAAGGAGCAAGCAAGGAGTAGCAATGCGGCCGCTCTAAAGGCGGCCGAAGAGTTAAGGGCCGAACAGGCCGTGCATTGCGAGAGCAAGGAAAAAATAGCCAAGATGGTTGTAGAGTTAAACGATGCCACTGACCGTTACCAGCTTCTTGAACAAGAAAACCGGGAGAAGGCGACGGACCTGGAGAAGGCCCTGGTGGCTGCCAAGGAAGCCCGCTCCAAAATTAGAGCGACAAAGGAGGAGCTGAATCAAGCTGCAGATATCGTGTCTGGGAAGCCCTTCTTGTTGCGGACTAAGTTCGGAGATCCGAAGTATGCTCCTCTGGACCGGCTATGGAGTTCTGCGGACGCCTACATGGATTTGGCTGCAAGTGCTGCTGATGCGGCCGAGTACTTCAAGGATCAGAAAGGTCCCGAAGTGGAAAAGCTGTTCTGGTCACAGTTTCACGCTCCAGTCCGTCCGCTGCTGTTGAATGAGCGATTGGCCGAGTGGGCCGAGCTCCATAGGTTGTCCGGACTTGCCATGAGGTCCGTTGTGGATCACCTGTGGCCGGGAGGGCCAAGGCCGAATAGCTACTTTAGTTTAGTGCAACAATTCCTTGGTGTTGTGCCACGCATCGATGCTGTAAAGAGATCGGCGTGCATAGAGGGTGCGCGGATGGCCTTTGCCCGTGTCAATACATACTGGGCGGCGATGGAGGCCACCACTGTTGCGACACAGGGTTCGGCCGTAGGCCGAGTGGCTGCCGAGCACTACTTTGAAGAAGTTCTTGAAGGCGCTCGTTCGATAGAGGCTCAGTGCTCGAAGAATATTATGTTCTAGTGACATGTATTCCCATTGTAAAAACAATGTTTTATTGAATTATCAAGGCTGTATTTATACTTTTGCCCGAAAGTACTATGATGCCTCCTGTGCGGCCGTTTATGTATATATGTATATAACCTGAAAGTTTGCAGTCGTCGGCTTCCGCCCCCACGCATATAATGCAGGGGTGTTCGCAGAAAATGCATATCCACACTTGATCCAACGTCTTGGTCCGTTAAGGAGGTGATAGCACAGCGAACGAGGCAGTCGGACTATATTGCTTTAACACTTTCACTTAGCCATAGGAGTTTGACGGTGGGGCTACTATATAGCCCCTGGTACTTCTGCGCTCGTCCGAATACGGGGCGCGTACGTACATGACCGGGAAACGGCCCTTCGTTAATGCGGAGGAATCCCGAAGATTCCGATGAGTCATCGAGTGGTTGACCAGTCTCTCGCTATATCATGACAGTCAGTTTTCGGCTTTCTCTACTGAGGTGCTCATCCGGATGAACTAGGGCACAATCGCAGTAGTTCTCCCAGTGCTACCTTAGCCGATATAATGGAACGTATGGTACCAAAATGTGGGATCCGGGCAAACCCAACATGTGACCAAAGACATGATTCGGAGTTGATGCATATAGGGCCAAACTCGCGATGTCGAACACTCCCTAAGGTGTTCGATCTTTATAACATATACCGGGCTAAACAATGCCCTTAATAAGAAACCCCATGTGTCCAGGTACGTGCAAAATCCTGACGCGGCCACATGCCAATAACGCCAGCATCCTTCTCGGTTGTGTGGAGTATCCGGAGGATGTGAGCAACAAGAGACAGTAAAAAAGGTTTACGCAGGGTCTTAATCTAAAAAGAAATCTTTGGGCGGGTCCCTGCTGCACGTCTGCGCCTGTGTCTCCGTTGTGCCGTGTCCTAGGTGGGTGTAGCACGATTGTCATTTGCAAAAGTAAAGAACTTAGGTGAAAGTTGCTGTCCCAAAAAGAATAATTGGTTATTATCAATGAACTATCAAAATTCAAGAGAAGCCAAGTTGAGCCGGGCTAGCCCTGATTACACGCGGGAAGCCCCTGGTATCGTTTATGAGGGTTTGATCATCAAACCAATCTCATGTATATATGACAGAATGCTGGATTCGTTTGACCGTGCCCATGGTCTTGTAGACCTGCCATTTTGCTAGTTGGTGAGGCCGTCTAGTTTGCGGCTGCTAGAGCCGCCGCATCCTCTTCCTTACGTGGGAAACGTTCGGTATTTCCGCTAACTGAGATGATGCCACGTGGACCGGGCATATTAAGCTTGAGAGAAGCATAATGCAGTATTGTGTTAAAACGAGCGAAAGCCGTTCTTCCGAGTAGTTCTTGATAGCCACTTCGGAATGGGGCGATGTGAAAAGTTAACCTTTCGATTCGGAAGTTATGGGGAGAACCGAATACCACCTCTAGTAGTAGAGAGCCCGTACAGCGGGCCTCTTGGCCTGGTATTACTCCCTTGAAGGTAGTATTACTGTGTCTTATTTGTGTCGGGTCTATCCCCATTCTATGGACTGTGTCCTCATATATCAGATTTAGATCACTGCCGCCGTCCATGAGGACTCGTGTGAAATGGTACCCATTTATTATTGGGTCTAACACCAAGGCCGTCAGTCCTTCATGTCGGATATTTGTCTCATGATCCCTACGATCAAAAGTGATCGGGCAAGCCAACCAGGGGTTGAACCTAGGGGTGGCGGGCTCTATGTCTCGTGTGCCTCGGAGTGCATGCTTGCTTCTCCTCTTCGTTACATGCATCACGTTTACTATTTTAACCTCTGGTGGGAACTTTTTCTGTCCTCCGGCGCTTTGCTGGCGAGGCTCATCCTCGTCTTCGCTTGGTGTCTCTTCCCCTTTGTGTTCGGCGTTTAGCTTACCGGCCTGCTTGAAGACCCAACATTCTCTGTGGGTATGATTTGCAGGTTTGTCTGGGGTGCCGTGAATCTGACAGAGTTTGTCAAGAATTTTGTTTAGGCTAGATTGTCCTTCTCTGCTGCCTTTGAAAGGCTTTTTCCGCTGACCTGGTCGGGAGCCCCTGAATCTGGCATTTACCACCATGTTATCTGGGCTACCTTCTTTATTTCAACGCTTGTTTTTGTTGCCTCGTGGTTTACCATTGCCATCCCTGACTTCGGATGTGCTTGGGTCGCTGGTGCTGCTACGAGCCAACCAGCTGTCCTCGCCCGCACAAAAGCGGGTCATGAGGCTTGTTAGGGCTGCCATTGTTCTTGGTTTTTCTTGACCGAGGTGTCTGGTGAGCCATTCGTCTCGTACGCTGTGTTTAAAAGCTGCTAAGGCTTCAGCGTCCGGACAGTCGACGATTTGGTTCTTCTTTGTGATGAACATGTTCCAAAGCTTTCGGGTGGACTCTCCAGACTGTTGGATTATATGACTTAAATCATCTGCATCCGGAGGTCAGACATAAGTCCCTTGAAAATTGGCCTGAAAAGCGTCCTCGAGCTCCTCCCAACTTCCAATTGAGTTTTCGGGGAGGCTTTTCAGCCAGTGCCGAGATGGCCCTTTAAGCTTGAGGGGCAAGTATTTAATGGCATGGAGATCGTCTCCACGAGCCATATGAATATGGAGGGTGAAGTCCTCTATCCAGACTCCAGGGTCTGTGGTCCCGTCGTACGCCTTTATGTTCACCGGTTTGAATCCCTCTAGGAATTCGTGATCCAGCACCTCATTAGTGAAACATAAGGGGTGTGCGGCACCCCTGTATTGGGATGCGCCATGGTGTTCGGACAGTTGCAGTATTCGGTGTTGGTTTTGTACCATAGCGTGCTTCCTAGATCCATAGATAGATCTGGTCGCGCCGGATTTTTGACACAAGTTCTCACATAGATCGTGTGTTGACTTATGCGCGACTTTGTTAGCCGCTCTATCGCGTTCACAAGGTGGTGGATCCGGCCGGTTGGCCGTATCATTCTTTGGCTGTATGGGCTCTAAGGCCTCATTGTCGTATTCCGGTAATAGCTTGCGCTTTGGATAGCTGTTTTTATGGTAACTTCCACCATACTTTGTTACTTTATTCCACTTGCTGTTGAGCGTATCTTGTGCGACCTTGAGTCTTTGCTTCTGTTTCTTCACGCTCCTCGCTGTGGCAATAAGCCTTCTGCGGAGGTTTTCTTGCTCCAAGTGCGTTTCCGGGGTAGTGTGTGCATCTTCGTCCGGGCTGTTTTCTTCCCCAGACGGGGTTTTATGAGGCTTATCCTTGGCGTCGTCGTGTTCGAACATCGGATCCATAATATGTTTGCAGTTTGCATCTTGATCATGCTCCGCCACCGGGGTGGTGCAGTCGTCGTTTCTTCTAGAGTCGACTGGACTGTTATTTCCTCTTGCACTGTTATCGTTGTTTTTGCTATGGCGGGACTTAGAGCAGCGCCGCTGATGTCGGCGCCTGGGTTGCTTGGAGGGGGCATCCTCCGTTGTCTCTTTGCCATTGCCCTCTCTGGGTGTATCCACCATGTATACGTCATGTGATGAAGTGGCGGTCCAGCGCCCTGTGGGCGGTGGTTCCTGTTCGTCTCCTGCATCGTCGTCCATACCGTCGATGTCTTCGGAGTCGAAGTCGAGCATGTCGGTTAAGTCGTCGACAGTGGCTACTAAGTGGGTGGTGGGTGGGCAGTGAATTTCTTCGTCGTCCGCATCCCACTCTAGCCAGACATAGTACGGCCAAGGTTCTCCTGACAGGGAGAGAGACCTTAATGAATTTAGCACATCTCCGAAAGGTGAGTGCTGAAAGATATCCGCGGAGGTGAACTCTATGATCAGCGCCCCGTCGGATTCGACAGGCACGGATGTAGGCGGCTCGAAGTCCGTGGCCGGGGATAAATCCAGTGGTTCGGTGACGCGGCTCTCAAAAGGGGTGAAGTCAGTATCTGGCTCTATCGCCACTGAGAGTGCGGCCTCCATGGCGGGGGTCTATCCCTCCACTCTCGGATGGCGCAATTTGCTCCGGATTAACGGCCCAAGTAGATGCGGATGCGATCTCCCGAACACTGTCCGACGACAGAGTTACGTCTTGCTCATCGTGACTGTGCGGCGCGTCCGGCATGGGCTCAAATCCGTCGAAGATCAAGTCTCCGCGGATGTCGGCCGTGTAGTTCAAGTTTCCAAATCTGACCTGATGGCCAGGGGCGTAGCTCTCGATCTGCTCCAGATGGCCAAGCAAATTGGCCCGCAGTGTGAAGCCGCCGAATACGAAGATCTGTCTGGGGAGGAAAGCCTCACCCTGGACCGCATCGCTAGAGATGATCGAAGGATCCATCAATCCTTATGGTGACAACACAGTGGAACTCTCAATGAAAGCACCAATGTCGGTGTCAAAACCGGCGGATCTCGGGTAGGGGGTCCCGAACTATGCGTCTAAGGCGGATGGTAACAGGAGGTAGGGGACACGATGTTTACCCAGGTTCGGGCCCTCTTGATGGAGGTAATACCCTACGTCCTTCTTGATTGTTCTTGATGGTATGAGTATTACAAGAGTTGATCTACCATGAGATCAAAGAGGCTAAACCCTAGAAGCTAGCCTATGGTATGATTGTCTATTGTCCTACGGACTAAAACCCTCCGGTTTATATAGACACCGAAGGGGGATAGGGTTACACAAGGTCGGTTACAAAGGAGGAGATATCCATATCCGTATTTCCCAGCTTGCCTTCTACGCCAAGTAGAGTCCCATCCGGACACAGGACGAAGTCTTCAATCTCGTATCTTCAAAGTCCAACAGTCCGGCCAAAGGATATAGTCCGGCTGTCCGGAGACCCCCTAATCCAGGACTCCCTCAATTCTCTCTTTATGTTACAATTCTTATCTTTTATGTAAGCATCATTGAAATCATCATGCCTAGCTAAGCGCGTAAAACGATAGCGCTTGTTGGGAGGCAACCCAACTTTATTTTTGTTCCTTGATTTTGTTACTGTTTAGTAATAAATAATTCATCTAGCCTCTGTTTAGATGTGGTTTTATGCTTTTAATTAGTGTTTGTGCCATGTAGAACCTTTGGGAAGACTTGGGGAAAGTCTTTGAGATCTTGCTGTAAAAAACAGAAACTTTAGCGCTCACGAGAATTGCTGCCATTTTTTACTGGAGAGTGCTATTTAGTTAATTGTTTTTGCAGATTATTAATATATAAATTCCTCACGTCCAGAAATTTATTTTAGAATTTGTGGGGTTCCATAAGTATATGTTTGATCCAGATTACTACAGACTATTCTGTTTTTGACAGATTCTATTTTCTATGTGTTGTTTGCTTATTTTGACGAATCTATGAGTAGTATCGGAGGGTATAAACCATAGAGAAGGTGTAATACAGTAGATATTACACCAATATGAATTTAGAATTAGTTTACAAAAGTACTTAAGTGGTGATTTATTTTCTTATACTAACGGAGCTTACGAGTTTTCTGTTAAGTTTTGTGTTGTGAAGTTTTCAAGTTTTGGGTAAAGATTCGATGGACTATGGAATAAGGATTGGCAAGAGCTTAAGCTTGGGGATGCCCAAGGCACCCCAAGGTAATATTCAACAACAACCAAAAGCCTAAGCTTGGGGATGCCTCGGAAGGCATCCCCTCTTTCGTCTTCATTCATCGGTAACTTTACATGGAGCTATATTTCTATTCGCCACATGATATGTGTTTTGCTTGGAGCGTCATTTTATTTTGTTTTGTTTTGATTGCTGTTTGAATAAAATACCAAGATACGAAATTCTTAAATGTTAGAGAGTCTTCACATAGTTGCATAATTATTCAACTACTCATTGATCTTCACTTATATCTTTTGGAGTAGTTTGTCATTTGCTCTAGTGCTTCACTTATACCTTCTAAGAGCACGGCTGTGGATTTGTTTTATAGAAACTATTATTCTCTCATGCTTCACTTATATTATTTTGAGAGTCTTAAACAGCATGGTAATTTGCTTAAATTGGGAAAATTAATCCTAATATGCTAAGTATTCGAGACTAGTAATAAAAACTATCATAAAAAGTGCATTGAATACTATGAGAAGTTTGATACTTGATGATTGTTTTGAGATATGAAGATGGTGATATTAGAGTCATGCTAGTTGAGTAGTTGTGAATTTGAGAGATACTTGTGTTAAAGTTTGTGATTCCCGTAGCATGCACGTATGGTGAACCATTATGTGATGAAGTCGGAGCATGATTTATTTATTGATTGTCTTCCTTATGAGTGGCGGTCGGGGACGAGCGATGGTCTTTTCCTACCAATCTATCCCCCTAGGAGCATGCACGTAGTACTTTGTTTCGATAACTAATAGATTTTTTCAATAAGTATGTGAGTTCTTTATGACTAATGTTGAGTCCATGGATTATACGCACTCTCACCCTTCCACCATTGCTAGCCTCTCTAGTATCGCGCAACTTTCACCGGTACCATAAACCCACCATATATCTTCCTCAAAACAGCTACCATACCTACCTATTATGGCATTTCCATAGCCATTCCGAGATATATTGCCATGCAACTTTCCACCGTTCCGTTTATTATGACACGCTCCATCATTGTCATATTGCTTTGCATGATCATGTAGTTGACATTGTGTTTGTGGCAAAGCCACCATTCATAGTTCTTTCATACATGTCACTCTTGAGTCAATTGCACATCCCGGTACATCGCCGGAGGCATTCATATAGAGTCATATCTTGTTCTAAGTATGGAGTTGTAATTCTTGAGTTGTAAGTAAATAAAAGTGTGATGATCATCATTTTTAGAGCATTGTCCCAAGTGAGGAAAGGATGATGGAGACTATGATTCCCCCACAAGTCGGGATGAGACTCCGGACTAAAAATAAATAAGAAGAGGCCATAAAAAAAGAGAAAAGGCCCAAATAAAAAAATAAAAAAAAATGAGAGAAGGGGCAATGCTACTATCCTTTTACCACATTTGTGCTTCAAAGTAGCACCATGATCTTCATGATAGAGAGTCTCCTATGTTGTCACTTTCATATACTAGTGGGAATCTTTCATTATAGAACTTGGCTTGTATATTCCAATGATGGGCTTCCTCAAAATGCCCTAGGTCTTCGTGAGCAAGCAAGTTGGATGCACACCCACAAGTTTCTTTTATTTAGCTTTCATACACTTATAGCTCTAGTGCATCCGTTGCATGGCAATCCCTACTCACTCACATTGATATCTATTGATGGGCATCTCCATAGCCCGTTGATACGCCTAGTTGGTGTGAGACTATCTTCTCCCTTTTTGTTTTCTCCACAACCACCATTCTATTCCACCTATAGTGCTATGTCCATGGCTCACGCTCATGTATTGCGTGAAGATTGAAATGGTTTGAGAACATCAAAAGTATGAAACAATTGCTTGGCTTGTCATCGGGGTTGTGCATGATTTCAATACTTTGTGTGGTGAAGATGGAGCATAGCCAGACTATATAATTTTGTAGGGGTAACTTTCTTTGGCCATGTTATTTTGAGAAGACATAATTGCTTTGTTAGTATGCCTGAAGTATTATTATTTTTATGTCAATATTAAACTTTTGTCTTGAATCTTATGGATCTGAATGTTCTTGCCACAATAAAGAGAATTACATGGATAAATATGTTAGGTAGCATTCCACATCAAAAAATTTGTTTTTATCATTTACCAACTCGAGGACGAGCAGGAATTAAGCTTGGGGATGCTGATACGTCTCCAACGTATCTATAATTTTTTATTGTTCCATGCTATTATATTATCAACCTTGGATGTTTTATATGTATTTGTATGCTATTTTATATGATTTTTGGGACTAACCTATTAACCTAGAGCCAAGTGCCAGTTTCTGTTTTTTTCTTGTTTTTGAGTATCGCAGAAAAGGAAAATCAAACGGAGTCCAATTGACCTGACACTTCATGGAACTTATTTTTGGACCAGAAGAAGCCCACGGAGTATCGAAGATGGACCAGGAGAGTCCCGGGCTGCCCACGAGGGTGGGGGGCGCGCCCACCCCCCTGGGCGCGCCCCCCTGCCTCGTGGACAGCCCGGAGATCCACCGACGTACTCCTTCCTCCTATATATACCTGTCGGCGTCTGGGAACGGGGGTCCCCAGACTTGCCTGCCTGCGGCCTGTGGCGTGGCTCAAAGGGGGCCCAGCACGGCCCATCTTCATCAACACAAGACTCAAGACCCTCGCGAGGGGCCAAGCCTTGCGAGGCGGATGACACTGAGCTTCCTCAGGCACGGCCTCGTCAGGCTGGCTCGCGAGGAGGCGGAGAGATCAAGGCGGGGTACCTCGCGAGGTGCTCGTGACGCAAGCCATGATGACTCAGGGCGCTAGGCGGGTGCCAGCCCGCGCAGCGTCCTTCATTCCTCTTTGGTGCAAAGGGGGCAAGCGCAGCCATGGAGTACCGAGGCGCCAGGCAAAGGTTGCCATTTCGGTGCAATGAGACCAAGACCAGGAGGACTACGAGATGGAGGTCACCGTGGAGCCCAAGACGGCGTCATCACCAGAGCTTTGCACAGGCGAAGACTGCTTTTGTCAGGATAGTTGATACTTGCTGTCCCCCTTCAAATTAGGCCGCCATTGTTGGCCCCCTTCCCGCTCAATATTTGGGAAGAGGACCAGGGCCTCTATAAATAGGACCAGCCACCCGCATAGCAAGGGGGTTCGTTCGTTCGATCGGTTAGAAGCAGAGAGAGAGAGAGAGAGAGAGAGAGAGAGAGAGAAAGGTGGCTGAACTCCTCCTAGCAGTTCATCACCCCAGCCAAGAACAGACCCTCACGAGGCTGTTCTTCCTTGTATTGTTCATCATCATCAGCCCCAAGAGGCAATCCACCCACCACACACTGGAGTAGGGTATTACACCACAATGGTGGCCCGAACCAGTATAAATCTTGTGTCTCTTGTGCAGTTCTTTCAGTAGTTTAGATCTTTGCGAGACGCAGAGGTAGAAGGCGTAATCTCCGCGCGCACCCCAGTGTTCGAACCTTAAGGGTCTGCTAGAACCCGAAATCCGACATTTGGCGCGCCAGGTAGGGGTGTGCCGGAATTCGTCGTCCACCGCCCCGTTCTCCTCCGACCGTCGCATCCATGTCCGACGCTCGTCGGGCCCGCGCCGAGCGCAGGGCCGCCATCGCTTCCCGCGTCGCCCAGACGGCGCCCGTCGGCGGACGTCCTCGTCGTTCCCCGTCTCCCGCCATCAACGCCGCCGCTGGCCCGGCGGGGGGCGAGTAGCAAGCGCCGTCTCAGCATCCACCCATGCGGCAAGACGGTCGCACCGCTACTCCACCGCTCGCACCAGCTAGTACTTCGTCCCGCGCGCTCCGCGCCCCCTTGGAGGCTCGAGCTGCGCTTCTCGCGGCAAACGAATTCCTGCGCTGCCGCCCCGCCGATGACGTCTATGGGGAACGGCTCCACCGCGTCGCCGAGCTCGTCCACGCCGCAGGGGGCTCTCTTGCGCCGTCCCTTCGTGCTGCACCAACACCCCCGGTCGTCGCGGCCCTCCTGGGCGGCTCGCAGGCGCCGCCCACAAGTCACCACGTCAAGCCGTTCATCCGCTGGGTCAGCGCCGCTTCCATGCGGCAGGGGGCTCCCCCGGATCGGACGGCGCCCGAGGCCGGCCTGACCTTCAGTTCAGAGGACCACCCCTCCAACTCGGCCTGCTCGGGCGCGCTCCCCATGTTGTGCATCCCCACCATCTGCCAGGTGGCCGTCACCAAAACCCTCGTTGATGGCGGCGCGGGCCTCAGCATGCTCTCGATCGAGGCCTTCAACCTCCTCCGCATACCCCTGGAACGGCTGCAACCCAGTCGGCCCTTCTCAGGCGTCGGGGGCAAGTCGTCCAGTTCCTTGGGGCAGATCCGGCTCCCAGTGACCTTCGGCACCTACGACAACTTTCGCACGGAGCTGGTTGACTTCGACATTGCCCCAATTGGCCTCCCCTACAACGCCATCCTCGGCTACCCAGCGCTGGCCCAATTCATGGCCGCGACGCACCCGGCGTACAACCTCATGAAGATGCCCGGGAGCAGCGGTGTCCTCACTATGCACGGGGACACCGGGGACGCGCTGCGGGCGCTCAAACTCGCCTTCAAGACGGCGGCGTCGGCACAGCCCGCCGACTCGAAGACCCCCGGGCCCAAGGGGGTTGCACCCGCCAAGAAGAAGCAGTTGTTCACCCAAGACAAGGCAGAAACCAAGCAGATACCTGTCGATGAGGACGGATCCACCAACGCCACTTTCACCATAGGCGCCCACCTCAAACCCGAGCAGGAGGAGGCCCTGGTCGGGTTCCTGCGCGCAAACAAGAAGGTATTCTCTTGGGAGCTGGACCAGTTGGCAGGGATCCCCAGGAGTGTAATCGAGCATCACCTCAACGTGTGCCCCAATGTGCGCCCTATGAAGCAGAAGGCCAGGCGGCAGTCCACAGAAAAGCAGGCCTTCATCGCCCAGGAGACCCACAAATTAGAGGCTGCTGGGGTCATCCGCGAGGTCCGATACCCAGATTAGTTGGCCAACCCTTTCGTTGTGCCAAAGAAGGGAGGGAAGGAGCGTATGTGTGTCGACTTCACCAACCTCAACAAAGCATGCCCGCAAGATCCGTTCCCGCTCCCCCGCATCAACCAGATCGTCGATTCCACTGCGGAATGAGACCTGTTATGCTTCCTGGATGCCTTCTCTGGGTATCACCAGATAAAGATGGCGGTAGAAGACGTCGAGAAGACGGCCTTCCTAACCCCGTGTGGGGTATACTGCTACACGTGCATGCCATTCAGGCTGCGTAACGTAGGGGCGACCTTTCAGCGGCTGATGCACATCACCTTGGGCCCGCAGCTCGGGAAGAATGTTGAAGCTTACGTCGATGACATTGTGGTAAAGTCTCGGGAGGCCGGGACCTTGATACAGGACTTGGAGGAAACCTTCGCGAGCCTCAATGCAATGAACCTACGGCTCAACCCAGAGAAGTGTGTGTTCGGAGTCCCCTCGGGCAAGCTCTTGGGTTTCCTCGTGTCCCACCGAGGCATTGAGGCTAACCCAGAGAAGGTCAAGGCGGTGGAAGACATGAGCCCGCCAAAGACCCTCAGAGAAATGCAGAAGCTCACGGGGCGTGTAACCGTGCTAGGGCGCTTCATCTCCAAGTTGTGAGAACGAGCCCTGCCCTTCTTCCAGCTAATGAAGAAAAAGGGGCCCTTTGAGTGGACTGAAGAGGCCGACAAGGCGTTCCAGGATCTCAAGAGATACCTGACCAGCCCACCGATCATGGTGGCACCGCGCCCTCAGGAGCCCCTGGTGCTTTACCTCGCCGCCACTCCCTACTCCGCCAGCGCAGCCTTGGTGGCAGTCAGAGAGGAGCACCGAACCAAAACCACGGCAGCAACCCGGGGCAAGGCAGAACAAGGACAAGGAAGGCCTCCAGAAACCACCACCGCGGCTGAGGAGGATCAGCCGCCGCAGAGGGGCACACCACAGGCGGAAGAGGCCCCTCTTCCAGATGGCCAGTCTCAGGAGGACTCGTTGCCTCAAGAGGTGCCACGGTCTCCGGAAGGAGCCACCAGCACTGACGCACTCCGCCTCATTGAGCACCCAGTGTGCTTCGTCAGCGCAGTGCTGCGGGATGCAAGAGCGCGGTACCCCATGCCTCAGAAACTCCTCCTCGTGCTACTGGTGGCTTCGTGCAAGCTGCGGCACTATTTTCAGGGTCACCCCATCAAGGTCGTCTCGTCATACCCCCTGGAGAGAGTGCTCAGGAGCCCTAATTCAGCTGGAAGGGTCGCTGAGTGGAACATAGAACTGCAAGCGTTTCAGCTCGAATTCAGCATGACCAGGGTCATCAAGGGAGTAGCGTTGGCAGATTTTGTGGTACAGTGGACGGAGGCGCCAGGCCTCAAGGCCGATGAGGATCGGTCCCTATCCCCGGGAAGCGAGGCGCCAGAAGGCTGGGTCATGTACTTCGATGGGGCATTCTCCAGGCATGGCGCTGGAGCTGGGGCGGTGCTTATATCGCCCACATAGGACAAGCTCTATTACACCGTGCAACTCTATTTCCAGCAAGGCGAAAAGGTCTCCAACAACATAGCGGAGTATGAAGGTTTAATAGCAGGCTTGAAGGCCGCGGCCGCCCTGGGAGTGAAACGCCTCACCATCAAGAGTGATTCGCAGCTCCTCCTCAACTTCTCCAACAAGGTGTACGAGCCGAAGGATGAGCACATGGAAGCCTACCTTGCGGAAGTCCGCAGGATGGAGAAGCAATTCTGGGGGTTGGAGTTGCAGCATGTGCCCCGTGGCACCAATCAGGAGGCCGACGATATCGCCAAACGCGCATCTAGACGGTTACCCCAGGAGCCTGGCATTTTCGAGGAGCGGCTCTTCAAGCCCTCAGCTCTGCCGTCATTGTCAAACATGGCTCAGCCCTTGGAGGAGCTCCCCTAGCCACCTGCCTCAGGAGGTCCGACCTGTGGCCCGGCCTCAGGAGCGCGCCTGCTCCTGACGATGGAACCTCAGGAGGGATGTTGGATCACAAAGCTCCGGAGCTACTTGGCGCAAGGGACCTTGCCGGAGAAGGAGGAGGAAGCGGAGCGAGTGGCACGCCAGGCCACGGCATACTGCATCAGAGACGGAGAGCTCTACCGGAAGCGACCAAACGATGTATCCCTGCGCTGCATCTCCAAGGAGCAAGGGAAGGAGCTGGAAGATATACACGGCGGAGACTGCAGACATCATTCATCATCGCGGACCCTCGTCGGCAAGGCGTTCCGCAGTGGGTTTTATTGGCCCACCGCGCTCAATGACGCCATGGAACTAGTGAAAGCTTGTGAAGCCTGCCAGTTCCACGCCAAGCAGATCCATCAGCCAGCAGGAGGCTTGCAGACTATTCCCCTTTCGTGGCCATTCGCAGTCTGGGGGCTGGACATCTTGGGCCCGTTTCCTTGGGCGCTAGGGGGCTACCGCTACCTCTACGTTGTCGTGGACAAATTCACCAAGTGGGATGAAGTAGAGGCTGTCTGCACCATCCCCGCGGGTTCCGCGGTCAAGTTCATCAAGGGCATCGTAAGCCGGTTCGGGGTGCCGAATCGCATCATCACAGACAACAGTTCACAGTTCACCAGTAACCTCTTCAAAACATACTGTGTTAACCTTGGAACGCAGATATGCTACGCCTCAGTGGTGCACCCCCGAAGCAACGGCCAGGCCGAGCGAGCCAACACAGAGGTCCTAAGGGGCCTCAAGACCAGGACGTTCAAGAAGAAGCTGGAGGCCTATGGCAGAGGTTGGTACGACGAGCTTCAGTCCGTGCTGTGGTCCATCCGCACCACCGCGACCAAACCGACTGGGGAGACCCCGTTCTTCCTGGTCTACGGAGCGGAAGCGGTCCTCCCTCACGAGGTCAGACGTCACTCTGCACGGGTCCTGGCGTTCGACGAGGCGCAGCAGGACGCCATGCGGGGGATGGACCTCGTGCTGGGGGAGGAACGTCGCCGAGAAGCCGCGCTGTGAGCGGCGAGGTACCAGCAAGCGCTGCGGCGATATCACTGCCGCAACATCCGTCCCAGGACCCTTGAGGTAGGAGACCTCGTGCTCAGGCGGGTTCTCTCCAGGGAGGGACTGCACAAGCTCTCTCCCATGTGGGAGGGCCCGTTCAAGGTTGTTCATGTTTCCAGGCCCGACTCCGCGCGCTTGGAGACTCAGGAGGGAGTGCCGGTCCAGAATGCATGGAACATCCAGCGCCTCCGGAGGTTCTACCCCTGAAAAGGCCCAGAGCCTGTGAAGCAAGGCGAGTGCCTGTGAAGCTATCGCGTTTTAGAAAAGGCCCAGGGCATGTGAAGCAAGGCGAGTGCCTGTGAAGCTATCGCGTTTTGGAAAAGGCCCAGAGCCTGTGAAGCAAGGCGAGTGCCTGTGAAGCTATCGCATTTTGGAAAAGGCCTAGAGCCTGTGAAGCAAGGCGAGGGCTTGTGAAGCTATCGCGTTTTGGAAAAGGCCCAGAGCTTGTGAAGCAAGGCGAGGGCCTGTGAAGCTATCGCGTTTTGGAAAAGGCCCAGAGCCTGTGAAGCTATCGTGTTTTGGAAAAGGCCCAGAGCCTGTGAAGCAAGGAGAGTGCTTTTGAAGCTATCGTGTTTTGGAAAAGGCCCAGAGCCTGTGAAGCAAGGCGAGTGCCTGTGAAGCTATCGCGTTTTGGAAAAGGCCTGGAGCCTGTGAAGAAGGCCAATGCCTGTGAAGCTCGCCGCTCGTGACACTCTCACGTGATAATGAGTTGGGGCTGTACACGCCCCGGAGTCTCAGGAGCGCCGGCCTCAGGCCCTGGGGCTCCCTCCCACGCCCAGTGGCAGCACTTAGCTCCGCGCTGGTGAGAAGACGTCAAAGACTAGATTAGGTGCCGGACGCGGCTTTTCATTTGCTTTCCGCAGTTGGCTTGTTCCTTCTCATTTGAAGTTTTATTGAAGTTGTTGCTGTCTTTGGCTTGCGGTTCTTCGGCTTTTCACTCTCCTGCCTCGGTTTCTCTTGCGCAAGGCCTCGCGAGGGGGGCAGCTGAGCGCCCTCACGAGCGTTCCTATCCTAGTCATTCAAAGAGTTCGCGACCTGGGCCCCTTTACAGGAGCACCCCTCCAGTCCGTGCCCCACGGGCATCATGACACAAACAAAGGGCCTGGGTCGGTCGCCCCCCCCCCACGGCCGGGGTCGGGAACTATCCACGCTCAGGCACATAGCCGGGAGGAACGGTAACGAAAGCAAAACAATAATTAACAGCAATAACCCAAACACGCCCCCGCGGGGCTCCGCACTATTGTCTTTGTTACGCAGGAAAAAGGGAAAAGGAAGAACAAATCCGGCGCAGCTCGCCTCACACCGGCCCGCGGGGAAGGCCCGAGCTGCCTCTGGAGCTCAGGCGGACTCCCTCTCGCGCCTCACCAGGGCGCGGCGGCGTGGAGGCTGATCGCGGCCGCCACTGGAGGAGTCGCCGCCTGAAGAAGAACCAGAGAAACTTGAGGAACTCCGAGCGCCGCCAGCCGCGCGTGTGCTGCTCCCTCCATCATCACCGGAGCTGGGTTCCCAGCCGCGGTCGTCACCCTCGGGGCAGCACCCCGCGCGGCGACCATCTTCCCCAAACACCCTCACGTAGAGGGTGGCGTCGCCGTCGAACTTGAAGTGTAGGGTGCACCGGCGGCCCAGGCCACGCGCACGGGCAAATGTCTGCCAACCGCGGGCCAGGGACAGGCTCCCAGCCACGGAGACCTCCAGGGAGACCCATGAGGCCCGGCTGCAGCAGCCGTCGGCCTGGAGCCAGAGGCCGCCCGGGGCGCCAGCCGGGAGCTCGCCTAGGAGGAAGCGAGGAAGCGGGAGCCGGGTGCTAGCCGGCTCCGTCGACCACACGACGAACTCTGGCAGCACTTCAGCAGCACGAACGCGCGGCCTGGGGGGACGCGCAGCCGGAGCGCGCCCCTCGGCTGCAGCAACCCGCCCATCGCCGTGCTGAAGATCACCACCACGGCCGCGGGGAGCCACCGTGGTGGCCACAGGATGCTTGCGAGGGCGCCCTCTGCCGCGCTTGGGTGGGGGAGAGGCGGGCTCAACCCGGCAAGCCTTCCCCTTCTCAGCGGCCGAGAACCTCCTCGACGGGGCCATGAAGAAGAAGGAGAAGCAAGGAGGGATGGACTGGAAGGGCATGCGCAGCCCGTACTTATAGCCGGCGAAGGCCAACCGCCGACCTCCACGATCACAGGTAATCATGACACGATCTGCATGCAGGGACTTGTCCAACTCGCGAGATCACCGAGCCATCGTGGGGAAGCGGAGACGCCCACGTCCCATCAACCGCCACGCGGCGCCCAAGGCCGCAGGCTGTTAGGGCCTGCGACGCTTCGCCCTTGCCCTTTTGCCTCTCGGCACGGCCAAGTTCGGGCACGCCTTGAGCCCAGGGGCTACTGTCGGCGTTCTGGGAATGGGGGTCCCCAGACTTGCCTACCTGCGGCCTGCGGCGTGGCTCAAAGGGGGCCCAGCACGGCCCATCTTCATCAACACAAGACTCGAGACCCTCGCGAGGGGCCAAGCCTCGCGAGGCGGACGACACGGAGCTTCCTCAGGCACGGCCTCGTCAGGCTGGCTCGCGATGAGGCGGAGAGATCAAGGCGGGGTACCTCGCGAGGTGCTCATGATGCAAGCCATGACGACTCAGGGCACCAGGCGGGTGCCAGCCCTCGCAGTGTCCTTCTTTCCTCTTTGGTGCAAAGGGGGCAAGCGCAGTCGCGGAGTACCGAGGTGTCAGGCAAAGGTTGCCATTCCGGTGCAACGAGACCAAGACCAAGAGGACTACGAGACGGAGGTCACCGTGGAGCCCAAGACGGCGTCATCACCAGAGCTTTGCGCAGGCGAAGACTGCTTTTGTCAGGATAGTTGATACTTATTGTCCCCCTTCAAATTAGCCTGCCATTGTTGGCCCCCTTCCCGCTCAATATTTGGGAAGAGGACCAGGGCCTCTATAAATAGGACCAGCCACCCGCATAGCAAGGGGGTTGGTTCGTTCGATCGGTTAGAAGCGGAGAGAGAGAGAGAGAGAAAGGTAGATGAACTCCTCCTAGCAGTTCATCACCCCAGCCAAGAACAGACCCTCACGAGGCTGTTCTTCCTTGTATTGTTCATCATCATCAGCCCCAAGAGGCAATCCACCCACCACACACTGGAGTAGGGTATTACACCACAATGGTGGCCCGAACCAGTATAAATCGTGTGTCTCTTGTGCAGTTCTTTCAGTAGTTTAGATCTTTGCGAGACGGAGAGGTAGAAGGCGTAATCTCCGCGCGCACCCCAGTATTCGAACCTTAAGGGTCTGCTGGAACCCGAAATCCGACAATACCCATATACCCTAAAAACTTCGGGGAGCAGAATAGATCGGGAGTTCCGCCGCCAGAAGCCTCCGTAGCCATCGAAAACCAATCTAGACCCGTTCTGGCACCCTGCCGGAGGGGGATTCCCTCTCTGGTGGCCATCTTCATCATCCCGGTGCTCTCCATGACGAGGAGGGAGTAGTTCTCCCTCGGGGCTGAGGGTATGTACCAGTAGCTATGTGTTTGATCTCTCTCTCTCTCGTGTTCTTGAGGTGGTACGATCTTGATGTATTGCGAGCTTTGCTATTATAGTTGGATCTTATGATGTTTCTCCCCCTCTACTCTCTTGTAAAGGATTGAGTTTTCCATTTGAGGTTATCTTATCGGATTGAGTCTTTAAGGATTTGAGAACACTTGATGTATGTCTTGCGTGGGATACCTGTGGTGACAATGGGGTATTCTATTGATCCACTTGATGTATGTTTTGGTCATCAACTTGCGGGTTCCGTGACCTTGGGAATCTATGCATAGGGGTTGGCACACGTTTTCGTCTTGACTCTCCGGTAGAAACTTTGGGGCACTCTTTGAGGTTCTATGTGTTGGTTGAATAGATGAATCTGAGATTGTGTGATGCATATCGTATAATCATACCCACGGATACTTGAGGTGACATTGGAGTATCTAGGTGACATTAGGGTTTTGGTTGATTTGTGTCTTAAGGTGTTTTGGTTGATTTGTGTCTTAAGGTGTTATTCTAGTACGAACTCTAGGGCTGTTTGTGACACTTATAGGAATAGCCCAACGGATTGATTGGAAAGAATAACTTTGAGGTGGTTTTGTACCCTACCATAATCTCTTCGTTTGTTCTCCGCTATTAGTGACCTTGGAGTGACTCTTTGTTGCATGTTGAGGGATAGTTATGTGATCCAATTATGTTATTATTGTTGATAGGACTTGCACTAGTGAAAGTATGAACCCTAGGCCTTGTTTCAACGCATTGCAATACCGTTTGTGCTCACTTTTATCATTAGTTACCTTGCTGTTTTTATATTTTCAGATTACAAATACCCATATCTATCATCCATATACCACTTGTATCACCATCTCTTCGCCGGACTAGTGCACCTATACAATCTACCATTGTATTGGGTGTTGTCCGTGTCAAAACCGGCGGATCTCGGGTAGGGGGTCCCGAACTGTGCGTCTAGGCCGGATGGTAACAGGAGGCAAGGGACACGAAGTTTTACCCAGGTTCGGGCCCTCTTGATGGAGGTAAACCACTACGTCCTGCTTGATTAATATTGATGATATGGGTAGTACAAGAGTAGATCTACCATGAGATCGGAGAGGCTAAACCCTAGAAGCTAGCCTATGGTATGATTGTTGTTCTGTATGTTGTCCTACGGATTAAACCCCTTCGGTTTATATAGACACTGAAGAGGGTTAGGGTTACACAAAGTCGGTTACAATGGTAGGAGATCTACATATCCGTATCGCCAAGCTTGCCTTCCACGCCAAGGAAAGTCCCTTCCGGACACGGGACGAAGTCTTCAATCTTGTATCTTCATAGTCCAGGAGTCCGGCTGAAGGTATAGTCCGGCCATCCGGACACCCCCTAATCCAGGACTCCCTCAGTAGCCCCTGAACCAGGCTTCAATGACGACGAGTCCGGCGCGCAGTTTGTCTTCGGCATTGCAAGGCGGGTTCCTCCTCCAAGTACTTCATAGAAGATTTTGAACACAAAGAATAGTGTCCGGCTCTGCAAAATAAGTTTCCACATATTGCCATAGAGAGAATAATATTTACACAAATCTAATCTGCTGACGTATTCCGTAGTGTGACATCGCACCACGGCCAAGCCTTTATTCGAATCGTTTTATTGTCCCACCTCAGCGTGTCATGCGAGGGGGTTTCCTTGGCACGTCTCGTCGAAGTAGAGATCGTGTCCCCTTATTCCGGGATTCTCATCAATACGGGCGTGGGTAACCCAACTGCACCATTGATTACAGCGCTTGGAGATAAGCGAGTTTTACCAGGCTGGTGGGGACACGCAGTTGCGTCCACCCATATAAGGGGATAAGGATCCACCTTTTCACCTATGCCTTCTTCCTCCTTTGCCTATCCATTTTCGCGCACTCGAGCTCCAGCGCCCAAGTCCGCACCTCCCACCTCAACCTTCTCCAGCCATGTCCGGAGCGGGAGGCAAGTGGATGGTCTCCTCCGTCATGGAGGGACACATCAAAAAACTGAGGAAGGCCGGATACTTGTCTAATGACATCGCGTACCGGCTTCCCGAAGAGGGGTAGCTCCTCCCCACCCCAAGGCCCCATGAGAGGGTAGTGTTCCTTCCCCACTTCCTCCGCGGACTGGGCTTTCCTATCCACCCATTCGTCCGGGGACTCATGTTCTACTATGGCCTGGATTTCCATGATCTGGCCCAGAACTTCATCCTCAACATCTCGGCGTTTATCGTCGCGTGCGAGGCTTTCCTCCGCATCCGCACCCATTTCGGCCTATGGCTCAAGACTTTCAATGTCAAGCCGAAGGTGGTGCGCGGCAACCAGGCGGAGTGCAGAGGCGCCATGGTGGGCAAGATGCCCAACGTCTTATGGATCGAGGGCTCCTTTGTGGAGACCCTGAAGGGGTGGCAATCGGGGTGGTTTTACATCACCGAGCCGCGCGACCCTGAGTGGGTCGCAGCCCCCGAGTTCCGGTCCGGACCCCCAACGTGGCTCACGTCCTGGAAAGAGACGGGCCTATCATGGGGCAGCAAAGGAGAGGTGACTGGACTGCAAACATGCATCCAAACCCTGGTGAACAAGCAGCTCAAGCTTGTCAACATAGTCCAGGTTATGCTCATCCGCCAGATCCTCCCATGTCAACAATGGGTCTTCAATCTGTGGGAGTTCAACCCGGCGCAGCACCAAACTCTGAGCAGGCTCTTCGACATGACATACGAAGATGCCTGGAAGGTCCTTTTCAAGGGCGCCGAGGCTCCCGCATCCGCTACCAAGGATCGCGGATTCAGCGTGCAGCGTCACGCTAGCGCGGTAAGTTGTTTGTACCTTTTACAGGGTATTAGTTTTTCATAGTTTAACTCTACACGGGATCTAATCTCCGTTACCTTTGATAGGATTGGCAGGCGAAGTCCGGACAGATTGACTGTTCGGCTCCTTTGCCCGAAGACCCAGCCGATGCCCGCTTGGCGAAGCTGCTGGTTCCGGCACCCTATGTGGTGCCGGAGAACAAGGCCACGAAGAAGGCCACGGGGACTCGAAAAAGTGCCCGACGCTAGGAGGTGTCGGGTTCATCATCCAACGGCTCCAAGGCGCATTCCTCCCATGAAGACGAGGAGGAGGAAGAAGAGACCTCTCCCCCTCCAGCGGGGGAGAGAAGAAAAGGAAGGCCGCCCTCACTGGGGAGGCCGAAGGGTCCAAGAAGGGGAAACCCTTCCTCCGGACTACTCCACCAACGCCGACGATGGCGGAGAGGAGTGGCCGCTCAGGGCCAAACTCCTGGCGAAATCGTAAGTATCCAGATACCAGAGTAATTCATAGTATTCCTTTATTGCACAGCTTTCCCTTATGTCGAATATGATTATGCAGCCCACCCAAAGACCGGCTCGACGCGTCATCGAGCGGTTCACTGGACTCGTCGGATGTGAATTCGCTTCCGACGGCTACCTCCCCCTGCCCTACGGACGACACCGAAGTGTTGTCCCAATAGGTTCCAAGACAGGAGGAGGTGGTCCTGGAGGCACCGCAAGGCGACCTCCCGGACTCCAGGAGTAGAGGGAATAAAACCCCCCAGGGCTCCAAGTCCAGCTCTAGGCCGGACACCGCTCCGGAACCTTCAAAGGTTCCAGAGTCCGGCGGGCGACCTCCTTCCGAGAGGAGCAAGCCTACCGTGCCGGTGACCCCCGTCCAACTGGAGGCACCGGACAATCTGTTGGAGGTGCTCAAAGGTGCCTCCATCGACGAGGAGCACCGCACCATTATGAGTGCGGTGGTCCAGAAGGTTCAGTCCGCCAAGAGCGGACTGACTGAAGCTTGTGCTAGCCTTTTAACGGGCTTTGAGGTAAGTAAAGAATGTGTAAATAATATTAACGCATAGACAGTAGCCCCTGATGCTCTGTTTGGCGTTCGGGAAGAAAAGCCGAATAGAGGATCAAATAAAATTCGTCGGAGTCTAACAAAAATGAGTCAATATGCGTATGCAGGCTTCTCTGCTGGCGTCCGCCGCACTGACCGCGGAAGTGGACACGCTAAAGAAGAACCTCCAGCAGTCCGAGCAAGAGCTCGGGTGTGCCAAGAAGCAGCTCGAGGACAAGGAAGATAAGAAATACCTTGTTTAAATATATATATAAAGTGCAATTGCAAAAAATGACAGGATTATCGTGGCTATTGTAGGGGCCACGTCTGAGGTGGCGACCCTTAAGCAAGCACTGTTCGAGGCCGAGAAGAGGGCGGCCACGGAGTGCACCGAGCGGGAGAAGTATGAGGTCCAGGTTGGCAAGGTGCGGCAAGAGCTCCAGGCTCTCATGAAAAAACATGAGAGTTTGGAGCTTGGCTCAAAGATGCGAGCGTCCGAGCTCGCGGTGGCTATTGAAAATGCCAAGTCTGCCAAGGCCGAATCCCAGAAGACCCTCCAGGAGTTGGATGCGGTGCAAAAGATAGCGGCGAGTAAGGCATTCTTTATGCAAAGCAAATACATAAACGTGAGTTACGTGTTACTTACCCGAATCTGGAGCTCTCCAAGAGCTTTCGCAGATCTTCCCCGTATCGTGTCCGATGCCGCCGCATTCTATCGAGCCAAGGAGGGCAGCTCGACAGAGAAGGTGTTCTGGTCTTAGTATGCTGAGGCCGGACACCCCGTGCCCCTGAGCGACCAGCTGAAGCAACTGGTCGAGCTCCACAAGGCGGCCGAATAGGCCATGAAGGGCCTCATAGTTCGGTTGTGGCCTGGAGAGGCTCTTCCTGGGAGCTATTTCGGGCTGGTGCGGCGGCTGGTGGGGGCCTGTCCAAGGCTCGAAGTCATCAAGCGCTCCGTCTGCATTGAAGGTGCCCGTAGGGCCCTTGCCCGTGCTAAGGTGCACTGGGGCAAGCTGGATGCTGAGAAGCTTGTGAAGGACGGGCCACCACCGGGGAAAGAGCATCGCAAGCCCGAGAATTATTATAAGGATGTTCTGAAGGGTGCCCGCCTTATGGCGGATGAATGTTCCAGGGATGTAATTTTTGAGTAAAACTCGCTCGTTTTGTCGTGTGCGCTGAAAACCTATTCATATGCGCTAAGCAATGCTGTTGGAATTTAAAATATTACCTTCTGTGCGGCTGTTTATCAATTCTGAGAGATGGCGAGTTGTCGGCTTCTGCCCCCATGCCGCTAGTGCTGGGGTGTTCGGGGATAAACCTGAGTGCTATTTTTCCCATGTTTGGGTCCTTCGAGGGAGGCGCTCAGCACAATGAACAAGGCAATCGGACTATAATGCGTGAACACTCTCACTTAGCCATAGAATTGTATAATTTTAAATTTTGGCGAAGCCCTGGTATTCGGAAGACCGAGTTCGGGGCGCTATCCACGCCTTGGCCGGACAGAGCCGACTCCCCGCTCTAAGCGGCATAAGTCTTTAGGGACTCGAAAAACCTCTCGAATAGCGACCAGCTCTCGCTTCATCATGACAGTCAGTTTTAGCTTTCTCTACTGAGGTGCTCGACCCAGCTCAACTGGGGCACAATCGCAGTAGTTCTCCTAGTGCTACCTTAGCTGACATAGCGAAACGTAAGGCACCAAAACATAGGAGCCGGGCAAACCCAACTATTGACCCAAGACATGATTCGGAGCCGATGCATATAATGCTATAAGTTCGGGGTGCCGCACTTGTTAAAGTGTTCGGACTTCTCAGACCATATTGAGGGGTACGAAAGCCCCTGGCATATTTTGGCCGTACCAAAGTGTACGGGTGCAACATGTCGTTAAGGAATGTATATTTGTAAAAAAAGAGTAATGCAAAAATAGATAAAAGCTATGCATTGTTTATTAAAAAGGGTTGCGATCAAAGCAGAACGATACAAATAATGCGATAAGCAAAAGGTTGGACTATTTAACATGTCCATTCTAGGGGCAGGCTGCGGAATGGTATGCGAAACAGGTATACTGCTCGTGATAGAGACCACCTGGGAGTTCCGTAATGCGGCATGGCTTGTCTGCTTCCCTGGTTCTTGCATCGTTTGTGCGGCAATTGAACTGCCGAACAGGCCTTCCGAAGAATGGAGTCATGAAAGTAAGAGAAAATTAAAAAATTGGTAGCCCCTGGTGCGGTTTAAGCCGTGTTTCGGGCGTGCTGTGATGGTGCCCCTCCCCCTGTACCCATGGTATTTCTAGAGCGTAGTTATGTACGCGAAGCACTGGTGTCGTATTTTTGCGAGGGCTGGGGTTGGGGCCGCATTGCTACGCCTGCTCGGAACGTGCCAGGCGGTCTTGTTGTAGGTAATCCGGGCGCGCTTGACGGTGTCCGGACGTTTAATGGCCGGACTGGAGAACTGCCTGGAGAGGCTGCTTTGTACTTCCGCTACAAGGGTCGCTGTGTGCTCCTCCGTTCGGAGGGAGCGTTTGGTGTTTCCATTGAACGTAATTACTCGTCGAGGGTCTGGAATCTTGAGCTTAAGGTATGCATAGTGTGGTACCGCATTGAACTTGGCGAATGCGGTTCGCCCGACGAGTGCATGATAGCCACTGCGGAATGGGACTATGTCGAAGATTAACTCCTCGCTTTGGAAATTATCCGGAGATCCAAAGACCACTTCAAGTGTGACTGAGCCTATACAGTTGGCCTCTACACCTGGTATTACGCCTTTAAAGGTCGTTTTGGTGGGCTTAATCCTCGAGGGATCTATGCCCATTTTCCACACTGTATCCTGGTAAAGCAGGTTCGGGCTGCTGCCGCCGTCCATAAGGACTCTAGTGAGATGAAATACGTCAATAATTGGGTCTAGAACAAATGCGGCGAATCCGCCATGACGGGTGCTAGTGGGATGGTCCCTTCGATCAAAGGTGATCGGTCAGGAGGACCATGGGTTGAACTTTGGGGCGACTGGCTCTACCGCGCATACGTCCCTTAATGCGTGCTTCCGATCCCTCTTGGGGATGTGGGTTGCGTATATAATGTTCACCGTCCGCACTTGTGGGGGAAAACCCTTGTGTCCACTGTTGTTCGGCGGTCGGGGCTCTTCGTCGTCATTGCTATGCAGCCCCTTGTCTTTATTTTCAGCATTTAACTTGCCTGCCTGCTTGAACACCCAACAATCCCTGTTGGTGTGATTGGCCGGCTTTTCGGGGGTGCCATGTATCTGGCACAAGCGGTCGAGTATTCGGTCCAAACTGGATGGGCCCCTAGGATTTCTTTTGAATGTCTTTTTTCACTGACCGGATTTATAGCCTCTGAATCCGGCATTAACTATCGTATCCTCAGCATTGTCGCCGTTAATGCGGCGCTTCTGCTTGTTGCGACGCGACCTGCCACTACTGTCCCTGGTATCCGAATTACCAGGGTTCTTGGTCATATTGTTGCTACGAGCAAGCCAGCTGTCTTCTCCCGCGCAAAAGCGGGTCATGAGTGTCGTGAGTGTTGCCATAGATTTCGGCTTTTCCTATCCAAGGTGCTGGGCAAGCCACTCGTCACGGATATTGTGCTTGAAGGCTGCTAGGGACTCTGCGTCCGGACAGTCGACTATTTGATTTTTCTTTGTCAGGAACCGTGTCCAGAATTGCCTGGCCGATTCCTCTAGTTGTTGAATTATGTGGCTTAGGTCATCGGCGTCTGGTGGTCGCACATAAGTTCCCTGGAAATTGTTGAGGAATGCAGCTTCTAGGTCCTCCCAACAACTGATTGATCCTGCTAGCAAGTTGTTAAGCCAATGCCGAGCTGGTCCTTTAAGCTTGAGTGGGAGGTATTTGATGGCGTGGAGATCATCGCCGCGGGCCATGTGGATATGAAGGAGATAATCCTCGATCCATACCGCAGGATCTGTTGTGCCATCATATGATTCGATGTTTACGGGTTTGAAACCCTCGGGGATTTGATGATCCATTACTTCGTCTGTGAAGCATAGTGGGTGTGCGGCGCCTCTATACTGGGCTATATCACGACGTAGCTCCAATGAGCTTTGTCTACTGTGTTCGGCCCTACCGGATTTGTGTCCGGCGTGACGGTTATCGTCTCGAGTCGTGGGGCGCCCACGCGATCCGTAGATCGATATTGTTTGCCTTGCCTTGTCCTCCAACATATCTCGCAGGTCTGGCGCATTTTCCCATGCCTTGGTACGGGGTGTGGCTTGAGTGGAGGGCCGAGAGGCCTCTCTGTCGCGGCCATGAGGTGATTGGTCGGCCGTATCAAGTGCTGGTGATGTAGGTTTAAGTGCTTCCTCCTCTAATCGGGGTAGCAACCTGCGCTTTGGGTAGCTCTTGGAGGGGCGTTCGAGTTTATGCTCTTAAGCCGCAAGGACTTCAGTCCATCTGTTGACTAGAAAATTTTGATCAGCTCTAAGTTGTTGCTGTTTTTTCTTGAGGCTTCTTGCCGTGGCCATAAGCCTGCGTTGAAAACGCTCTTGCTCGACGGGATCCTCTGGCACGACGAATTCGTCGTCGTCGAGGCTTGCCTCGTCTTCGGAGGGAGGCATATAATTATCGTCCTTGACCTCTCTGTCTGCCGCTCTCTTATGAGGGCTGGCTTCTCCATCCTCCTGTGCTGAATCTTGCTGGAGGGGGTTTTCTTCGGCACTCTCTGGAGTATTATTATCTCCCGTGCTGGAATCACCGTATTTGCTTTGGCGGGATTTTGAGCGGCGCCGCTGACGCTGACGCTTAGGCTATTTCTTGGAGGGGTCATCCTCCGCTATTCCACCATGTATATGTCATATGACGAGGTGGCTTTTCAGGGCCCAATAGGCGTTGGTTCTTCATCGTCTCCTGCATCGGCGTCCATACCGTCGATGTCTTCGGAGTCGAACTCGAGCATGTCGGTTAAATCATCGACAGTGGCTACAAAGTGGGTGGTGGGTGGGCTTTGAATTTCTTCATCGTCTGTATCCCAACCTTGCTGACCATAGTCCGGCCAGGGCTCTCCTGATAAAGAGAGAGACTATAGTGTCTTCAGAATATCGCCGAAAGGCGAGTGCTGAAAGATGTCCGTGGCAGTAAACTCCATGATCGGCGCCCAATCGGATTCGATCGGCAGGGGTGCGGAGGGTTCGGAGTCCGGAGAGGAGTCCGGCTCCTTGGAGTCACGAGTCTCGCGGAGTGCGGGGCTGGTGTTCGGCTCGATCGTCGTTGGGATCGCAGCCCCCGAGGCGGCGTCCAACCACCCATCCTCGATCAGCGCATTTGTCTCCGAATTAAGGGTCGAAGCCGATGCGGGTGCGGCCTCCAAGGCACTGTTCGGCGGCAGAGCTAGATCATGCTCGTCGTGACAGTGCGGCGCGCTCGGCAGTGGCTCGAATCCGTCAAAGATCAAGTCCCCGCGGATGTCAGCCATGTAGTTTAAACTTCCAAATCTGACCTGACGGCTAGGGGCATAGATTTCGATCTACTCTAGATGGCCAAGTGAATTGGCCCGTAGTGTGAAGCCGCCGAAGACGAAGATCTGTCCGGGGAGGAAGGTCTCACCCTGGACTGCATCGCTATTGATGATCGTAGGAGCCATGAAGCCTAACAGCGACGACATAGAGGAACTCTCAATGAAAGCACCAATGTCGGTGTCAAAACCGGTGGATCTCGGGTAGGGGGTCCCGAACTGTGCGTCTAGGCCGGATGGTAACAGGAGGCAAGGGACACGAAGTTTTACCCAGGTTCGGGCCCTCTTGATGGAGGTAAAACCCTACGTCCTGCTTGATTAATATTGATGATATGGGTAGTACAAGAGTAGATCTACCACGAGATCGGAGAGGCTAAACCCTAGAAGCTAGCCTATGGTATGATTGTTGCTCTGTATGTTGTCCTACGGACTAAACCCCTCTGGTTTATATAGACACTGGAGAGGGTTAGGGTTACACAAAGTCGGTTACAATGGTAGGAGATCTACATATCCGTATCGCCAAGCTTGCCTTCCACGCCAAGGAAAGTCCCTTCTGGACACGGGACGAAGTCTTCAATCTTGTATCTTCATAGTCCAGGAGTCCGGCTGAAGGTATAGTCCGGCCATCCGGACACCCCCTAATCTAGGACTCCCTCAGGTGTGTTGGGGACACAAGAGACTTTTTGTTATTTGGTTGCGGGGTTGCTTGAGAGAGACCATCTTCATCCTATGCCTCCCACAGATTGATAAACCTTAGGTCATCCACTTGAGGGAAATTTGCTACTGTCCTACAAACCTGTGCACTTGGAGGCCCAACAACGTCTACAAGAAGAAGGTTGTGTAGTATACATCAGTCAACATATTATTCATTAGCAATTCAGCTTGATCAACAGTTCTTTCCCTGAAAACACAACCAGCACAACTATCCAGGTAGTCTCTAGAAGCATCGGTTAGTCCATTATAAAAGATATCAAGTATTTCATTTTTCTTAAGAGGATGATCAGGCAGAGCATTAATTAATTGGAGAAGCCTCCCCCAAGCTCGTGGGAGACTCTCTTCTTCAATTTGCATAAAATTATATATTTCCCTTAAGGCATCTTGTTTCTTATGCAATTTAGAGTCCAAAACAAGGGAAAAAGTGTTTGGAAAAGTAGATACGACGGAGACATATCAGTCTACAAAAAACTACTCACGCATCATCAGAGAGGCACACATGGAGGTCGTGAACCCCATCCGAGATGGTGTCTAGATTGGATTTGGTGGTTCTGGACTCTGCGGCGGCTGGATGAATATTTCATCGACTCCCCTAGGGTTCTGGTATTATTGGGGTATTTATAGAGCAAAGAGGCGGTCCGGGGGGCACCCGAGGTGGGCACAACCCACCAAGGCGCTCCTGGGCCTCCTGGCGCGCGCTGGTGGGTTGTGCCCCCTCGGGGCACCCCCAGGTGCAACTAGGTCCCATTGCCTTCCTTCTGGCCCATAAAAAATCTCCATAAAGTTTCGTGGCATTTGGACTCCGTTTAATATTGATTTTCTGTGATGTGAAAAACATGGAAAATCGGCAATTGGCACTTGGCACTATGTCAACAGGTTAGTACCAAAATATGATATAAAATGACTATAAAACATCCTAGATTGATAATAAAATAGCATGGAACAATCAAAAATTATAGATACGTTGGAGACGTATCAGCATCCCCAAGCTTAACTCCTACTCGTCCTCGAGTAGGTAAGTGATAAAAACAGAATTTTTGATGTGGTGTGCAGTTCATCAAGTCATATCATATTCTTTTCTTTATAGCATGGACATTTGGACTTTTATGTGATTCAAAGCAATAGTCTAGTTTTGACATAATAATTTAGATACTCAAGCATATCAACAAGCAACCATGTCTTTCAAAATATCAATGCTAAAACAAGTTATCCCTAGCCCATCATGCTCAAACATTGATCCATTCATGAAACACACTTGAATATTAACTACACCCAACACTTGAGCACGATCATATTGCCTCCTAGTTGGTGCTTTTATGAGAGAAGATGGAGACTCAAATTTCAAAATAAAAATGCATCAAGTAAAAGAAAGGCCCTTCATAGAGGGAAGTAGGGATTTGTAGAGGTGCCAGAGTTCAAAGCAAAAAATTAGAGATAAAAACATTTTGGGAGGTGTATCCATCCCACCAACGAAAACGACTTAGAGTTCCCAATACTTTTCATGCATAGATATATCATAGGCGCTTCCAGGACAGAAAATAAAGTTTATTCCTTTTTCCACCATAACTTTCACTTTCCTTGGCTAACCATATCCACGAGTGCCCTCCATACCAACACTTTCCAAGGAATTTATTATTTGACAACATAAAGTAAATTCAATTTTTTGCATTTCGGGACTGGGGCATACCTAATACCTTTGCCTTAGTCTCGTGCAATGACAAGTGAATAAACTCTCATCTTGAGAATAACACATCTAGCATGGAAAATATTAGCCACCCTCACCGCTCCGTGAGCAAAACATACACACAAAAGAGAAGTTTATTTTGAAAATTAGAGGTGGCACATGCAAATTTGCTTAGAACGGCAAAAGAATATCGCATATAGGTAGATATAGTGGACTCATGTGGCAAAACTGGTTTAAATGATTTTGGATGCACAAGTAGAGGTCATACTTAGTGCAAAATGAAGGCTAGCAAAAAGATTGGGAAGCGACCAGCCAAGAAACGAATAATCTCATAAGCAAGCATTAAGAATAATTAACATCGACTAATGCACCACAAGTAGGATATAATTTTCATTGCATGATTATTGAATTTCGTGCATGCATAGGGAACCACAAACCTTAATACCAATATTCCTACTAAAGCGTAATTACTCATCAACATAACTCACATATCACATCATCATATCTCAAAACTATTACTAAGAATCAAGTTTATTTTGTCCAATGATCTTCATGACATTTTCTTTTTCTTTATCCTTATTGGATATCTATCACTTTGGCATTAAATTTCATGTGTTGCTTTTCATAAGCTCGAACAAATATAAGTGAAGATCATGAGCATAACAAATTTTCTTCAATCACACAAAACTCAACAAAGCCTTCGTGAGATCCGTTAGTATAAGAATAATAAACCACTACAAAAAGTGCAGTATCAAACCAATTCATATTTTTTGTATTATATCTACTGTATTCCAACTTTTCTATTACAAAAACTCATCAAAGAAACCCATAGAGCCATCAAAATAAGCATACAACACAAAGAAAACAGAATCTGTCAAAACAGAATAGTCTATATCAATCTAACTATTTCGAATACTTATATAACTCCAAAAATTATGCCAAATTAGGAAGACTTGAGAAATTTATATATTGATATAATACAATTGGAATGGGAATTTTATCGCTCTCTGGTAAAAATGATAATTGTTTTCGTGAGCGCGAAACCTTCTGTTTTTTCAGCAAGATCAAACAACTATTGCCCAAGAAGATCCTAAAGGCTTTACTTGGCACAAACACTAACTAAAACAGAATAAACACAATCATAACAGTTGCATAGTTGTGCTAACACTCAAAAACAGGAAGCAAAAGGCAAAAATAAATTTTATTCATTGGGTTGCCTCCCAACAAGCGCTATAGTTTTACGCCCTTAGGTAGGCATAAGATTTCAATGATGCTCACATAAAAGACAAGAATTGAAGAATAAAGAGAGCATCATGATACGTGTGACAAACACATTTAAGTCTAACATACTTCCTATGCATAGGAATTTTATAAGCAAACAAGTTATCAAGACAAGAAACATCTAACATATGCAAAGAAGAGGAATAAAACATTAACAATCTCAAAATAGCGAGAGGTAATTTAGTAACATGAAAACTTCTACAACCATATTTTCCTCTCTCATAATAATTATATGTGGGATTGTGTTCAAATTCAATAATATAGCTATCACATAACATATTCTCTACATTATCTACATGCATGCAAAGTTGACACTCTTCCAAAATAGTGAGACTATCATCAAAAGTCAAGACCTCTCCAAGCCCACTTTTATCAAAAAATTCATAAGATTAAACACTCTCCAAAGGTGTGGGATTATTTTTACCTAGAGTTGACACTCTTCCGAACCCACTTTCAATGTAATTGCAAACATAGTCATCATAAGGATTAAATAAAGTTTCAAGATCATAAGGAAACTCACCCCAATCATGATCATTGCAACAAGTAGTGGACATAGCAAAATTAGCACCCCCAAGCTTGGGGCTTTGCATATTATTAGCACAATTGACATTAATAGAATTTATAGTAAAATTATTGCAATCATGCTTTTCATTCAAGGAGCTATCATGAATCACTTCATAAATTTCTTCATCACAATTTTCAGATTCACGAATCTCAAGCAAAACTTCATAAAGATAATCTAGTGCAATCAACTCACTAGCAATTTATTCAACATGATTTGATCTTTTAAAAATATTAGCAAGTGGATGAGGTTCCATATCAATAGATTTTTGGCAAGCGAAGATGCAAGCATATAGAAGGCACGTGGCACACGAGCAAAGAAGAGATCTGACGAGAAAACGGCGAACGAAAAAGAGAGGCGAATAAAACGGCAAATTTTTGTGAAGTGGGGGAGAGAAAATGAGAGGCAAATGGCAAATAATGTAAATTGCAAGGAGATGAGATTTGTGATTAGGAACCTGGTTATGAAGAAGATCATCCCCGGCAACAGCGCCAGAAATTCTCCTTGATGGTAGCTGGAACTCGTCGGTATTTCCCTGGAGAGGGAGGGATGATGTAGCGTACAGCAACGGTAGGTATTTCCCTCAGTTATGAAACCAAGGTATCGAACCAGTAGGAGAACCAAGCAACACAATGTAAGAAGCACCTGCACACAAATAACAAATCCTCACAACCCAACGTGTTAAAGGGGTTATCAATCCCTTCTGGGGTACGGTGCCAGAAATTGCGTGTGACGGGAGATAAAGTTGTAATAGATTGAAATAATGGATCGCAAATAAAATAAAGTGCAACAAAGTATTTTTGGATTTTTGGTTTAATAGATCTGAATAAAAATGCAAAGGAAAAGTAGATCGGAAGGCAAATATATGAGAAAGAAGACCCGGGGGCCGTAGGTTTCACTAGTGGCTTCTCTCCAGAAAAATAGCAAATGGTGGGTAAACAAATTACTGTTGGGAAATTGATAGAACCTCAAATAATTATGACAATATCCAGGCAATGATCATTACATAGGCATCACGTCCAAGATTAGTAGACTTACTCCTGCCTGGATCTACTACTATTACTCCACATATCGACCGCTATCCAGCATGCATCTAGTGTATTAAGTTCATGGAAAACGGAGTGATGCAATAAGAACGATGACATGATGTAGACAAGATCCATTTATCTATATGGTGGTAGATATAGATCTCATCTTTTTATCCTTAGTAGCAATGAGACATACGTGTCGGTTCCCTTTCTGTCACTCGGATCAAGCACCGTAAGATCGAACCCACTACCGGGCACCTCTTCCCATTGCAAGATAAATAGATAAAGTTGGCCAAACAAAACCCAAATATCATAGAAGAAATATGAGGCTATAAGAGATAATGCATAAAAGAGATCAAAGAAACTCAAATACTTACATGGATATAAAAACATAGATCTGATCATGAACTCAAAGTTCATCGATCCCAACAAACACACCACAAAAGAGTTACATCATATGGATATCCAAGAGACCATTGTATTGAGAATCAAGAGAGAGAGATGAAGCCATCTAGCTACTAACTACTGACCCAAAGGTCTACAAAGAACTACTCATGCATCATCGGAGAGGCACCAATGGAGGTGGTGAACCCCATCCGAGATGGTGTCAAGATTGGATCTGGTGGTTCTGGACACCGAGGCGGCTAGATGAATATTTTGTCAACTCCCCTAGGGTTCTGGTATTTTTGGGGTATTTATAGAGCAAGGAAGCGGTCCGGGGGGCACCCGAGGTGGGCACAACTCACCAGGGCGCGCCTGGGCCTCCTAGCACGCGCTGGTGGGTTGTGCCCCCCTCAGGGCACCCCCAGGTGCAACCAGGGCCATTGCCTTCCTTATGGCCCATAAAAAATCTTCGTAAGTTTTGTGGCATTTGGACTCCGTTTGATATTGATTTTCTGCGATGTAAAAAACATGGAAAAAAATAGCAACTAGCACTTGGCACTATGTCAATAGGTTAGTACCAAAAATGATATAAAATGACTATAAAATGATTATAAAACACCCAAGATTGATACTAAAACAACATGGAACAATCAAAAATTATAGATACGTTGGAGACGTATCAGCGTCCCCAAGCTTAACTCCTACTCGTCCTCGAGTAGGTAAGTGATAAAAACAGAATTTTTGATGTGGAGTGTTGTTCATCAAGTCATATCATATTCTTTTCTTTATAGCATGGACATTTGGACTTTTATGTGATTTAAAGCAATAGTCTAGTTTTGACATAATAATTTAGATACTCAAGCATATCAACAAGCAACCATGTCTTTCAAAATATCAATGCTAAAACAAGTTATCCCTAGCCCATCATGCTCAAACATTGATCCATTCATGAAACACACTCGAATATTAACTACACCCAAACTTGAGCACGATCATATTGCCTCCTAGTTGGTGCTTTTATGAGAGAAGATGGAGACTCAAATTTCAAAATAAAAATTGCATAAAGTAAAAGAAAGGCCCTTCGCAGAGGGAAGTAGGGATTTGTAGAGGTGCCAGAGCTCAAAGCGAAAAATTAGAGATAAAAACATTTTGGGAGGTGTATCCATCCCACCAACGAAAACGACTTAGAGTTCCCAATACTTTCCATGCATAGATATATCATAGGCAGTTCCCAGATAGAAAATAAAGTTTATTCCTTTTTTCCACCATAACTTTCACTTTCCATGGCTAACCGTATCCACGGGTGCCCTCGGTACACCTGGTATGTCTGAAGGTTTCCATGCAAAGATGTCCCGGTTCTCACGGATGAACTCGATGAGCGCGCTTTCCTATTTATGATCCAGATTAGCAGTAATACTGAACTGCTTGGATGAATCGCCAGGAACAAAATCAACCAACTTAGTGTCATCCACCGACTTAAACTTCAATAGAGGGTCATGCTCTGTAGTTGGCTTCTTCAAAGGTGTCATATCTACTGGGTCAACATTATCCTCGTAAAACTTCAACACTTCTGTTGCACAAACAGACTCAGCATAAGCAGCATCGCCCTCTTCACATTCCAACACTATTTTCCAGTTCCCATGTACTGTGATGGTACCCTTGTAACCCGGCATCTTGAGCTGCAGATAAACATAACAGGGCCTTGCCATGAACTTAGCATAAGCCGGACGTCCAAATAAAGCATGATAAGGGCTCTTAATCTTAACCACCTCAAAGGTCAATGTCTCAACTCTGGAATCATGATCATCACCAAAAGCCACTTCCAAAGCTATCTTGCCTACTGGATACACCGACTTACCAGGCACCACACCATGAAAAACAGTGTTAGACGGCTTAAGATCCTTGTCAGTCAAACTCATACGATGAAATTTTTTGTAGTAAAGGATATTGATGTTGCTGCCTCCATCCATGAGCACCTTAGTGAACCTACAGCCCCCAACCTGAGGCACAACCACCAAAGCTAAATGGCCTAGATTATCAACCCAGGGTGGATGATCCTCACGGCTCCAGAGGATAGGGTGTTCAGACCATCGCAAGTAACGGGGAATCGCCAGCTCAACTGCGTTCACCGCCCTTTTATGAATCTTCTGTTCATGTCTACACAAACTCGTAGTGAACACATCATACTGTCCACTATTCAACTGCTTTCGGATGACTCTGATAACCCGATTGCTGCTGCTGATTTCCTTGACCAGACTGCTGACTAAAACCACCTTGATTGACTTGGCCCTGAAAACCAGAGTTTGAGCCGCCACCACCAAAGCCAGGCCCATGAGAGCCGGATCCTGAACCGCCGTTTGGGCCATGATTGTTCTGGAAAAATTGGAATTCCTATACCCCCTCATGATGAAGTAGTCCTTCCATAGATAATTGGCAGGCTTCTCGTGAGTGCCATGCTTTGGTCAAGGTTGGTTCATCATCGCCTCAAGGTTGAACTTTGGCCCACCAAGCCGGGGCGGCTTTCCCTTCTTGCGCTGATTATTGTTCTGTGTGTTGGTGTTGGCCACAAAGTCTAAACCGCCTTCGGCCTTGCGCTAACCATTGCCACCGTGACCCGCTGTGTTATGCTCTTGTCCCTTTGCACTGCCACTCTTCTTCCCTTTACCTGCCTTCTCCTCATCAGAGTCGGGGTCTTTGGTACTATTAGAGTCGGCATATTTGACGAGAGCCGCCATGAGCTCCCCCATGTCATTGCAGTGGTGTTTAAGCCGCCCCAGTTTCTGCTTGAGGGGGAGAAAACGGCAGTTCTTCTCCAACATGAGGACTACTGAACCGGCGTTGATACTATTCGATGAGTGCATAACAACTGAGATTCGGCGCACCCAATTGGTTGTTGACCCGCCCTCACCTTGGACACAAGAATCCAAATCCAGGATAGGCTGCTTGCACATGTCTTTAAAGTTTTGGATAAAACGAGCTTTCAACTCTGCCCATGATCTAATGGAGTTAGGGGGCAACCCTTTCAACCAAGTACGAGCCGGCCCATCCGACATCATGGTGAAATACTTAGCACATGCAGCATCACTAACATCCAACATCTCCATAGCCATCTCATAGCTCTCGATCCAAGCCTCCAAGGGTTGATCCGCTGTGTAATTAGGCACCTTTCGAGGGGCCTTGAAATCCTTAGGTAAACGCTCGTTGCGTAGAGCCGGTACTAAACATGGCACACCCAAGGTTCTAGAGGTCACTCCTACCTCCACCGATGCTGATGGATAAACCGGAGATTGCGGTTGAGCCGCCAGCTGAGCCTCCCGACGCGCCCTGCCCTGATCCACCAAAGTCTGAGCATCAACACCACCACTCGTCGGGTCATGCCTACGAGGCTGGTTACGGTGCTGCTCACTGATACGTCCATTTTGCATCATGCTTTTATATCGATATTTATTGCATTATGGGTTGTTATTACACATTATGTCACAATACTTATGCCTATTCTCTCTTATTTTACAAGGTTTACATAAAGAGGGAGAATGCCGGCAGCTGGGATTCTGGGCTGGAAAAGGAGCAAATATTAGAGACCTATTCTGCACATCTCCAAAAGTCATGAAAGTCCCCGGAAGCCATTTTCATAATATATAAAAAATACTGAGTGCAAGAAGTTCCATAGGGGGGCCACACCCTGGCCACGAGGGTGGGGGGCGCGCCCTACCCCCCTGGGCGCACCCCCCTGCCTAGTGGGCCCCCTGGTGGCCCTCCGATGCCCATCTTCTGCTATATGGAGTCTTTCGATGAGAAAAAAATCATAAGCAAGCTTTCGGGACGAGACTCCGCCGCCACGAGGCGGAACCTTGGCGGAACCAATCTAGGGCTCTGGCGGAGTTGTTCTGCCGGGGAAACTTCCCTCCGAGAGGGGGAAATCATCGCCATCGTCATCACCAATGATCCTCTCATCGGGAGGGGGTCAATCTCCATCAACATCTTCACCAGCACCATCTCCTCTCAAACCCTAGTTCATCTCTTGTATCCAGTTCTTGTCTCCAAGTCTGGGATTGGTACCTGTGGGTTGCTAGTAGTGTTGATTACTCCTTGTAGTTGATGCTAGTTGGTTTATTTGGTGGAAGATCATATGTTCAGATCCTATATGCATATTAATACCCCTCTGATTATGAACATGAATATGCTTTGTGAGTAGTTATGTTTGTTCCTGAGGACATGGGAGAAGTCTTGCTATTAGTAGTCATGTGAATTTGGTATTCGTTCGATATTTTGATGAGATGTATGTTGTCTCTCCTCTAGTGGTGTTATGTGAACTTCAACTACATGACACTTCACCATTATTTGGGCCTAGAGGAAGGCATTGGGAAGTAATAAGTAGATGATGGGTTGCTAGAGTGACAGAAGCTTAAACCCTAGTTTATGTGTTGCTTCGTAAGGGGCTGATTTGGATCCATATGTTTCATGCTATGGTTCGGTTTACCTTAATACTTTTGTTGTAGTTGCGGATGCTTGCAATAGAGGTTAATCATAAGTGGGATGCTTGTCCAAGTAAGGACAATACCCAAGCACCGGTCCACCCACATACCAAATTATCAAAGTATCAAACGTGAATCATATGATCGTGATGAAACCTAGCTTGACGATAATTCCCATGTGTCCTCAGGAGCGCTTTTCTCTATATAAGAATTTGTCCAGGCTTGTCGTTTGCTACAAAAAGGATTAGGACACCTTGCTGCACTTTATTTACTTTTGTTACTTGTTGCTCGTTACAAATTATCTTATCACAAAACTATCTGTTACCTATAATTTCAGTGCTTGTAGAGAATACCTTGCTGAAAACCGCTTATCATTTCCTTCTACTGCTCTTTGGGTTCGACACTCTTACTTATCGGAAGGACTACAATAGATCCCCTATACTTGTGGGTCATCACTCACTGCTTGAAACTGCTGAAGACTCAATGTGTCTGCTGTAACTCCGACTTGGACGAGGGGTTGAGTGAATCCGTACACAGTTATACGAATCAGTCGCCTGTTGAGCCACGGCTGTTTGAAGAAGTTCTCTGGCCCTCCATGTTTCTGTCACAACTGGAGATTCGCCTTCTACTGGTAGAGCAGACAATTGTGTCACTGCAGCGATCATGTTATCCAAAGGGTTAGAATAATGACCCGACGGTGTCGGAACATGCTGAGGCCGAGTCACATCCAAACGAGGCGGATCCATAGCATGCGGCTGAACCGACGCTCCGGTCACAAGCGCCTCAACCGCCTAGTTCACCACAGGAGGGTCACTGGTCCCTGCCCCAGGCGTGTTGAAGAGATTTCCCGCATCATAAACCAGAGGTAAATGACTCTGGTGTCTTCTTCTCATGATAGCATTCGAAGCGTTTTGATCCAAGGTAAGCTGGAAAGACTCTGCCTGAATCCGTTGTGCTTGAGCGTCCAAAGCAGCTCACTCCGAAGCCATCCTAGCGTTCTCAGCCACTAGCTCTTAGCTTGAGCTATCTCATCTCGTAGCTTCACCACATCAACCTTATGATGTTCCTGAGTGTCCGGGGTCACCTCCACCCCCATCAAAGTCGCCAAAGCCTCCAATAACTCTATCAGAACTTGAGCAGGCGGGCGTGCAGTGCCGCTAGCACCAGCCGTCGCCGCAGCTGTTGAGCTGGAGGTCATAGCCATGACGGTCGTTGAGCCAAGAGTCGGTTGTGTGCCAGCCATGAAGTTCGCAACCCTGTTCGGCGGCTCATAGGGGTCCGGAATATTGTCACCATCGGAACAGCCCCCAAGTCGTCTATCTTGCGGTTGATACATTGAATTGGTCTCACCGGTCAATGACTCACCATCAGAGTAGATGGCCGTCTCACCACCAGACACAGATCCTTCCTCAAATTCCGCCCCATGGATAAAACCAACAAAGGCATGCTTCACGGTGGGTTGAACCTGGGCGGGTTGTGCACACTGAGCCGTCTCGATGATGTCGGTGCAGGTGTCCGGCTCAGGGCCCGGTTCGCCGATCTTGCCGATGAAGACATGGATTCCGCCGAAGGGGACCCGATACCCATACTCAATTGAGCCGGCCTCTGGGCCCCAACCTGCGTCGTCGATGTAGAGATTGCCACGACGACTCTTGGTCATCCGACCCATAGTGTATCCCTTGATCCCTTTGAAGCTGCACTTCAAGAACTCGAAACCACCATGCACTGGCCCCACGGTGGGCGCCAACTATCATGGACTTAACACGGCAGATGTCCTCGCGAAAGGACTTAGTCGTGGAGCCATCGCAACTAGGTTAGCTTAAAGGGGTTAATCGGGACAAAGGACACAGAGAGCTTATACTGGTTCGGCCCCTTGCGGTGAAGGTAAAGGCCTACTCCAGTTTGGGGTTGTATTGCTTAGGTTTCGATTACCATGGAGCGAATACGCTTGGCCTAGTTCTCGATCTGTTGTTTCTTGTCTTAACCCGCCGCCGGGTCGTCCCTTTATATACACAGGTTGATTCCTGGTGGCTTACAGAGTCTCGGCCGGCTCATACACAATGTGTCCGGCTCGGTGACTAACTAATCTTGCCTTACAATACAAGTTATACATGTATGGTGGTTCACCCTCTTGGGCCTCAAGTCGCCCCTGGATCTTGTGCCGTCAATGGGCTTGTATAAGCCGCTGGCTTCATTGATAAGTCGCCAGTGGTATGACCCGGCCCCTCCTGGGCGGTTCATTCCCGGTAGTTATATGCCCAACAGATAGGCTTCACAAAGAGAAGTGTGAAGCCATTCAAAAGAAGCACTCCGGGCCCGTCCAGTTTGGACCGTATACTCGATCGCTCATGTCAAATACACAGCACCCCCGACAAGCCAGCCAACCACACCAACAGGGATTGTTGGGTGTTCAAGCAGGCCGGCAAGTTAAATGCCGAAAATAAAGACAAGGGGTCACATAGCGATGATGAGGAGGAGCCCCGGCAGCCGAACACCGGAGGACAGAAGAGGTTCTCCCCTCAAGTGTGGACGGTGAACATGATATACGCAACCCACATCCCCAAGAGGGAGCGGAAGCGTGCGCTCAGGGACGTATATGCGTTGGAGCCAGTCACCCCAAAGTTCAACCCATGGTCTTCCTGTCCGATCACCTTCGACCGTAGGGACCACCCCACTAGCATCCGTCATGACAGATTCGCCGCATTGGTCCTAGACCCAATCATTGACGGATTTCACCTCACTCGAGTCCTTATGGATGGTGGCAGCAGCCTGAACCTGCTTTATTAGGACACAGTGCACAAAATGGGTATCGACCCCTCAAGGATCAAACCCACAAAAACGACCTTTAAAGGCGTCATACCAGGTGTAGAGGCCCATTGCACAGGCTCAGTCACACTGGAAGTGGTCTTCGGATCCCTGGATAACTTCCGAAGCGAAGAGTTAATCTTCGACATAGTCCCGTTCCGCAGTGGCTACCATGCACTGCTCGGGCGAACCGCATTCGCAAGATTCAATGCGGTACCGCATTATGCATATCTCAAGCTCAAGATGCCAGGACCTCGGGGGGTCATCACAGTCAATGGAAAGACAGAGCACTCTCTCCGCACACTGCGGCCCTCGCAGTAGAAGCACAAAGCAGCCTCTTAAGGCAATCCACTAGTTCGGCGATTAAGGACCCGGACAACTTCAAGCGCGCCCGGAGTAATCGGCAATTGGACCGCCTGGCACGTTCCGAGCTCGCATAGCAATGCGGCCCCCACCGCGGTCCCAGCCAAACGGCGAAATCTGTGCCACGCGTACATAATTACGCATTAAAAATACCATGGGCGCATGCGGGAAGGGGGGCACAACTACGGCACGCCCCAAGACGCGGCTTAAACCGCACTAGGGGCTTCCCGCTTTGTTATTTTTCTCTTTTCAGGACTTTAATCTCTGGAAACCCTGTCCGGCAGCATGATTGCCGAACACATGATGCAGCAACCAAGGAGGCACAAAGCTACGTCACACCATGGAACTCCCAGGTCGATTACAATAACGAGTGAAATATTTGCTTTAATACTATTCCTCAGCTTGCCCTTGGAAGGGACATGTCAAAACAGTCCTACTTTTTGCTTATCGCACAACTTGTATCATTCTGCTTTAACGCGCCTTTTTGAATAAACAATGCATAGAATTAAGACTATTATTGCATTCTTCCTTTTCATATATATGTTCATTCACGACATCTAGCACCCGTACACTCTGGTACGGCCAATACGCTAGGGGCTTAAGCATACCCCATAATACGACGTGAGAAGTCCGAACACTTTCAACAGTGCGGCACCCCGAACTTATAGCATTATATGCATCAGCTCTGAATCATATCTTGGTTCAATAGTTGGGTTTGCCCGGCTCCCATGTTTTGGTACCTTACGTTCCGCTATATCGGCTAAGGTAGCACTGGGAGAACTACTGCGATTGTGCCCCGGTTCTGCTGGGCTAAGCACCTCAGTAGAGAAAGCTAAAACTGACTGTCATGATAAGGCGAGAGACTGGTTGCTGTTCGAGAGGTTTCAAGTCCCTAAACACTTATGCCGCTTAGAGCGAGGAGTCGGCCCTGTCCGGCTTAAGGCGTGTATCGCGCCCCGAATTCGGCTTTCCAAATACTAGGGGCTTCGCCGAAATTTAAAATTATAGAATTCTATGGCTAAGTGTGAGTGATAATGCATTATGGTCTGATTGCCTTGTTCGTTGTGCTGAGCACCTCCCTCGAAGGACCCAACAATGGGAACAAGAGTGCTCAGGTTTATCCCGAACACCCTAGCACTCGTGGCGTGGGGGCAGAAGCCGACGACTAGCCATCTCTCAGATTTGATAAACAGCCGAACAGAAGGTAATATTTTAAATTCAGACAAGCGTTGCATAGCGCATATGAACAAGTTTTCATAACTACAGGATTACACGAGCGAGTTTACTCAAATATTACATCTTTTGTACACTCGTCTGCTACAAGACGGGCACCCTTCAGGACACCCTCGTAGTACATCTCGGGGTGGCGATGCTCCTTGCCCTGCGGCAGCCCTTCCTTCACCAGCTTCACGGCGTCCATCTTGGCCCATTGCACCTTCACACGGGCGAAAGCCCGGCGTGCACCTTCGATGCATACGGAATGCTTGATGACTTCTAGCCATGGGCAGGCATCCACAAGCCGCCTCACCAGGCCGAAGTAGCTATTGGGAAGGGCGTCGCCAGGCCACATCCGGACTATAAAGCCCTTCATGGCTTGTTCGGCCGCCTTGTGCAGCTCGACCAGTTGCTTCAGCTGGTCGCTCAGAGGCATCGGGTGTTCGATCCCAGTATACTGAGACCAGAACAGCTTCTCCGTTGAGCTTCCCTCCTCGGCCTGGTAAAACTGTGCGGCATCCGACACGCTGCGGGGCAAATCTGCGAATGCTCCTGGAGAGCTCCGGATTCGGGTAAGTAACAAGTAATTTACCTTCACATGCTTGCTTTGCATATAGAATGCTTTACCCGCCGCTATCTTCTTCATCGCATCAATCTCCTAGAGGGCCTTTTGGGCTTCGGCCTTGGCATTCTTTGCGCTCTCGAGGGCCGCGGCAAGCTCGGACTCTCGCGTCTTCAAGTCAAGCTCCAACGCCTCGTGCTTCGTCACGAGAGCGTGGAGCTCTTGCTGCACCTCGCCCACCCGTGCCTCCTGCCTTTCCCGCTCGGTGCGCTCCTTGGCCGCTTTTTTTTCGGCCACGAATAGTGCTTGCTTCAGGGTCGCCACCTCGGTCGTGGCCCCTGGCAAATTTATGATGATCATGTCATTTCACAATCGCATTCTTTTTTATATATCCATAGACTAGCTATTACTTACCTTTGTTCTCCTCGAGCTGCCTCTTGGCTAGGCCGAGCTCTTCCTTGGACCCTTCGAGGTCCTGCTTCAGTGCGGCGACCTCTGCAGTCAGTGCGACAGAGGCCAGCAGCGAAGCCTGCATACGCATATAGACATATTTATTTTAGACTCCTGTGATATTGTTTGATCCTTTGTTCGGCTTTTCTTTTTGAACACCAAATAGAGCATCAGGGGCTACTGTCTATGCGGTAATATTTTTCCTATATTTCAAATACTTACCTCAAAGCCTGTCAAAAGGCTGGCACAGGCTTCAGTCAGTCCGCTCTTGGCGGACTAAACCTACTGGATCACGGCACTCATAATAGTGGGGTGCTCTTTGTCGATGGAAGCGATGCGAAGCGCTCCCAGTAGATTGTCCGGTGCCTCTGGATGGACAGGGGTCACTGGCACAGGCGTCTTGCCCCTTTTGGAAGGAGGCCGCCTGCCTGAGTCTAGAACCACTGGAGGTTCCGGCGCGGTGTTCAGCTGAGGGCCGAACTCGGAGCCCTCGGGAGCCTTGATCCCTCCCGGAATCTGGAAGGTCGCCTTGAGGCGCCTCCGGGACTATCTCCCCTCGACCCGGTGCCTCTTGAGATAATACCTCGGCGTTGTCCATAGGGCAAGGGGAGGTGGCGGTCGGAAGTGGATCGCTATCCATATCCGACGAGCCCAGGGAGCCGTCCGGCGAAGATACGTCGATACGGGCTCGTGGCGGTCTGCATAATCATAATTCGGCGTTAGGAGAAGTAGTGTGACAAAGGTATGCTATGAGTTACTCTGGCATCCAAATACTTACGACTTCGCCAGGGGCTTGGTCCTGAGCAGCCACTCGTCTTCGCCTTCGGCAGCGGTGGTGGAGTAGTGCAGAAGGAGAGTCCTTCCCTTCTTGGACCCTTCAGCCACCCCGGTTGGGGCGGCCTTCCTTTTATTGTCCCCCCCCCCCCGACTGGAGGGAGAGCATCTTCATCTTCCTCCTCGTCTTCAGGGGAGGAGTGCGTCGCGGAGTTATCGGACGATGAGTCCGATAACACCTGGCGTCGGGAACTCTTTCGGGTTCCCTTGGCCTTCTTGGTCTTCTCCGGCACCTTGTAAGGAGCCCGAGTCAGCATCTCCGTCAGGAGAGCGTCCGCAGTATCTTCGGGCAGAGGGGCCAGATAGTTAATCTGCCCCGACGTCTCTGTCGGCGTTCTAGGAACGGGGGTCCCCAGACTTGCCTGCCTGCGGCCTGCGGTGTGGCTCAAAGGGGGGCCCAGCACGGCCCGTCTTCATCAACACAAACCCAAGACCCTCATGAGGGGCCAAGCCTCGCGGGGCGGACGACATGGAGCTTCCTCAGGCACGGCCTCATCAGGCTGGCTCGCGAGGAGGCGGAGAGATCAAGGCGGGATACCTCACGAGGTGCCCGTGACGCAAGCCATGACGACCAAGGGTGCCAGGCGGGCGCCAGCCCGCGCAGTGTCCTCCTTTCCTCTTTGGTGCAAAGGGGGCAAGCGCAGGCGAGAGCATCAAGCAAAGGCACCCGTTTCGGTGCAACGAGACCAAGACCAGTCCAACGGCAGGAGGGAAGTCATTGTGGAGCCCAGGCCAGCGTCACCACCAGAGCCTTTGGCAGGCGAGGACCAACTTTAGTCAGGATAAGTGTACCAGATGTTCCCCTTCAAAATGGCCAATTGTTGGCGCCCTTCCCGCTCAATATTTGGGAAGAGGCCCAGGGCCTTTGCCTATAAATAGGACTAGCCTCCCACAGGGGAGAGGAGGATCGGGTTCAGACGGAAAATTGGAATCGAGAAGAGAGAGAGAGAGAGAGAGAGAGAGAGAGAAGGGTGACTGAACTCCTCCTAGTGGTTCATCCCCCCAGCCAAGAACAGACCCCCGCGAGGCTATTCTTCCTTGTATTGCTCATCATCATCAGCCCAAGAGGCAATCCACCACACCACACACTAGAGTAGGGTATTACACCACAACAGTGGCCCGAACCAGTATAAACCCTGTGTCTCTTGTGTTGTTCTTTCTATAGCTTAGATCTTAGCGAGGCGGAGGGGTGCAGGTAGGTAGAAGGCAAAATCTCCGCGCGCACCCTAGTGTTCGAACCTCAAGGGTCTGCCGGAACCCGAAATCCGACAGTCTCCACCCAGTCCTGTCAAAGGCATGGAGCTCAGACCCCGCACATGATTAAGCTAGGGGAAATAAATATCCTACCAAATGTATAGAACTCACTGAATGCGCTAGGCGCTTCGTGCTTAGCCCGCGGTCCTCGGTGAGAGAGGGAGGGACCTTGGCGCCCTTGAACAACACCCTCCAGACGTCCTTATGCGTCGTGTCGAAGAGCTCACTCAGAGTATGGTGCTGGGCCGGGTCGAACTCCCACAAGTTGAAATCCCGTTGTTGACATGGGAGGATCCGGCGGATGAGCATGACTTGGACTATGTTGACAAGCTTGAGCTTCTTGCCTGCCATATTCCGGATACATTTCTGGAGTCCGTCCAGCTCCATCGATGAACCCCAAGACAGGCCCTTCTCTTTCCAGGAGGTGAGCCGCGTGGGGATTCCGGATCGAAACTCGGGGGCAGCCACCCAGTTGGTGTCGCACGGCTCGGTGATGTAGAACCACGCCGATTGCCACCCCTTTATGGTCTCCATGAAGGAGCCTTCAAGCCATATAACATTGGGCATCTTGCCCACCATGGCTCCGCCGCATTCTGCTTGTTGGCCTCCCACCACCTTCGACTTGATATTGAAGGTCTTTAACCATAGGCCGAAGTAGGGCCGGATGCGGAGGAAAGCCTCACACATGATGATGAACGCCGAAATGTTGAGGATGAAGTTCGGGGCCAGATCATGGAAGTCCAGCCCGTAGTAGAACATGAGACCACGGACGAATGGATGGAGGGGAAATCCCAGTCCGCGGAGGAAGTGGTAGAGGAAAACTACCCTCTCATGAGGTTCTCTGCCCCGCAGCGGGCGGCCGATGCGCGATATTCGCGGCTAAGTATCCGGCTCCCCGCAACTTCTTGATGTGTCCCTCCGTAACGGAGGAAGCCATCCATTTGCCTCCCGCTCCGGACATGATTGGAGAAGGTTGAGGGGAAGGATGTGGACTTGGGCGTTGGAGCTCGAGTGCGCAAGAATGGATGAGCAAGGAGGAAGAAGGCGTGGGTAGAAAAAGGTTAAACCTTGTCCCTTTATAAGGGCGGCCGAAACTATGCACCCCCACTAGCCTGTTAAAACTCGCTTATCCCCCAAGCGCAGTAATCGATGGCGCGGTTGGGTTACCCATGCCCGTATTGATGAGAATCCCGTAATAAGGGGGACACGATCTCTGCTTTGACAAGACGTGTCAAGAAACTGCCTTGCATTATGTGCGGGGCTAGTTAAAGGAAACGGTTCGAATAATCACCGGGCCATGGCATAATGTCATGTTATCAAAACATGTCAGCAGATTAGATTTGTGGAAATATTATTCTCTCTACGGTGGTATGTGGAACTTATTTTGTAGGGTCGGACACTATCCTTGTATTCAAATTCTTCTGTGGTGTATTCGGAGGAGGAACCCGCCTTGCAATGCCGAAGACAATACTGCGCGCCGGACTCATCATCATTGAAGCCTGGTTCAGGGGCTACCGAGGGAGTCCTGGATTAGGGGGTCTCCGGACAGCCGGACTATATCCTTTGGCCGAACTGTTGGACTATGAAGATACAAGATTGAAGACTTTGTCTCATGTCCGGATGGGACTCTACTTGGCGTGGAAGGCAAGCTAGGCAATACGGGTATGTATGTCTCCTCCTTTGTAACCGACCTTGTGTAACCCTAGCCCCCTCTGGTGTCTATATAAACCGGAGGGTTTTAGTCCGTAGGACAACATACAATCATACCATAGGCTAGCTTCTAGGGTTTAGCCTCTCCGATCTCGTGGTAGATCAACTCTTGTAATACTCATATCATCAAGAATAAGTCAAGCAGGACGTAGGGTTTTACCTCCATCAAGAGGGCCCGAACCTGGGTAAAACATCGTGTCCCCTGCCTCCTGTTACCATCCGCCTTAGACGCACAGTTCGGGACCCCTACCCGAGATCCGCCGGTTTTGACACCGACAATGAGTTTATGTGTTTTGATGTACCGAAGGTAGTTCGGAGTCCCGGATGTGATCATGGACATGACGAGGAGTCTCGAAATGGTTGAGACATAAATATCGATATATTGGATGACTATGTTTGGACATCGGAAAGGTCTCAAGAGAGTTCGGGCATATACAGGAGTACCGGGGGTTACCGGAACCCCCCGGGGAGTCAATGGGCCTTAATGGTCCATAGTGGAAAGGAGGAGGAGGCGGCCAAGGTGGGGGCGCCCCCGCCCCCAAGCTCAATCCGAATTGGGAAGGGGGCCGGCCCCACTTTCCTTATCTCCTTCTCCCCCTTCCTTCCCTCTCCTACTCCAACTAGGGAAGGTGGAATCCTACTCCCATCGGGAGTAGGACTCCCCCCTTGGGCGTGCCTATGAGGCCGGCCGTCTCCCCCTCCTCCACTCCTTCATATACGGGGGAGGGGGCACCCCATACACACACAAGTTGATCATTGATCCCTTAGCCATGCGCGGTGCCCCCCTCCACCATAATCCACCTTAGTCATATCGTAGCGGTGCTTAGGCGAAGCGATGTTCCGTAGCATCATCGTCATCGCCATCACGCCATCATGCTGACGAAGCTCTCCCTCGACACTCAGCTAGATCGAGAGTTCGTGGGACGTCACCGAGCTGAACGTGTGTAGATCATGGGGGTGTCGTACTTTCGGTACTAGGATCAGTCGGATCATGAAGACGTACGACTACATCAACCGTGTTGTCATAACGCTTCCGCTTACGGTTTACGAGGGTACATGGACAACACTCTTCCCCTCTCGTTACTATGCATCACAATGATAGATCTTGCGTGTGCATAGGATTTTTTGAAATTACTGCGTTACCCAATAGTCCATTCCTGCAGTTATTACCAATATACCAAGCAAACACTTCACCATTCTGAATCTTGAACAGCTTATAGTTTGCATCAAAGGATTCATCAATGGTAATAAGGTTAGCACAAGTGAAGCCAAATAAGGTGGATGGGTCCACTGAAGGTCCCTTTGCAGCAACCCATGTGGTTTTGGGGTACTGCTCGGGCTTCCAGCATGAACCATCAACATTCATTTTCCACTCGAACCCAACACCCTCTTTCCTAGGGTTTCGATTCAGAATCTTTTTCTTGAGGACATCACATAGTGTATGATGCTCTTTGAGGCTTTTGTACATCCCTATTTCAAGCAATGTCTTCAACTAGCATTCTCATCAGCAATAGTAGTGGTATCCTCAGATGAGGGGTTAGTTACTACATCAGCAGTTGAAGATATTGCAACAGTAGCAGTAGTAGAACATTCAGCAATAGATACAGTATTATCACGCTCAAGACATTTTAGACATGGTGGCTCAAAGTCTTCCTGAGCATAACTGGTCTGTTGAGCGCGAAGTGAATCATTCTCCTTTTGAAGATCTTCATGAGACGCTCTCAGGTTCTCAAGTTCTTTCTTCCTTTGAAGATAATCATAGGAAAGCTTCTCATGAGTAGCTGAGAGAGTTTAATGATGACTTTCAAGTTCCTCGCACTTAACGTGAAGATTTTTAATGTCTTCAATTAAGGACCAAGTTTTATTCATTTCCGCATCCAACAGGTCATCGCTTTTGTCTGGCAACTTTTGAATATGTTCCATAGAAGTTTGTTATTCAGTTGCAATTTTAGCAAGTGTTTTGTAGCTAGGTTTGGGTTCAAATTCAGAGTCATCTTCACTGGATGTTTGAAAGTAAGCATCGCGTGAGTTTACCTTGGCACCACTGCCATGAAGCAGTAGGTCGGAGCAGAGTCATCCTCATCATCAGCATCAGCTTTGGTGATGAGGCCATTCTCTTCGTTGTTGAAGATGGACTTGGCGACGTAGGCTGAAGCTAGAGCTAGGCTTGCCACGCCTGAATCGGACTCCTCCTCAGACTCCACCTCCGCCTCCTCAGAAGAAGACTCCTCCTCTGAATCCATCTCCTTGCCAAAAAACGCACGAGCCTTGCTGGATGAGCTCTTCTTATGTGATGAAGACTTTGAGGATTTCTTCTTCTTCTTGTCGTCAGAATCATATACCTTGCTCTTCTTATTCTTATTCTTAGATTCATTGTCCCATTGAGGACACTCGGATATGTAGTGACCAGGTTTCTTGCATTTGTGGCATGTTCTCTTCTTGTGGTCACAAGTGGAAGCTTCATCATTTCTTGAGCTGGATCTTGAAGACTTTCTGAAGCGATTCTTCTTGGAGAACTTCTGGAACTTCTTCACGAGCATAGCTAGCTCCTTTCCAATGTCTTTAGGATCCCTAGAACTACAGTCAGATTCTTCTTCAGATGAGGAGACAAGTTTTACCTTCAAAGCACGGGTTCGGACATAGTTGGGACCATAGATGTCTCTCTTCTCAGATAACTGGAACTCATGTGTGTTGAGCCTCTCAAGTTTGTCAGACGGATCGAGATCTTTGAAGACAGGACGTTCTTGTATCATCAGGGCCAAGGTGTTGAATGAGCTGTCAAGTGATCTCGGGAGCTTCTTGACAATTTCGTTCTTGGTGATCTCCGTGGCGCCAAGTGCGCGAAGCTCATCTGTGATATCAGTGAGGTGATCAAATATGAGCTAGACATTCTCATTGTCGTTTCTCTTGAAGCGGTTGAAAAGGTTGCGAAGAACATCAATCCTTGTGAAAGTGCTAGTAATCGACTAGAGGGGGGTGAATAGGCGATTTTTATGAAAGTCTTCAAAACATGGAAGTTTCAAGGACAAACGATAGAAATAAACCTATTACCATGCAGCGAAAGGTAGACTACACTAAGCAAGCCATAGTCAAGTATTCAATGAAGTGAAAGCACAATGACTAATACCAGCTAGGCAGTATAGATCAGGTAGGAAGATAGTGTGAAGCCAATCAGAACAAGCAGTCACTCAGTGAAGACAAAATATAATGCAATCATACAATGACTTCACCAGGGCCAACAGTAAGTAAAGGAAAGGGAAGGATGAAACCAGTGACTCGTTGAAGACAATGATTTGTTGGACCAGTTCCAGTTGTTGTGACAACTGTATGTCTAGTTAGGGAGGCTGAGATTCAACTCAGAAGACCATGTCTTCACCTTATTCCCCTTGAGCTAAGGACACCCAGTCCTCGCCCAAACACTCTGGTAAGTCTTCAAGGTAGACTTCCAAACCTTCACAGACTTCGTTCACCGGCGATCCACAATGACTCTTGGATGCTCAGAACGCGACGCCTAACCGTCTGGAGGATTCATAGTCCTCAAGTGTAATAAGTCTTCAGATCACACAGACAGGAAGACTTAAGTGATGCCTAACACTCTTTGGCTCTGGGTGTTTAGGGCTTTATCCTCGCAAGGAATTCTCTCTCAAAGGCTTCGAGGTGGGTTGCTCTCAAACGACAAAAGCCATGCACTAACTCTGAGCAGCCAACCGTTTATGGTTGTAGGGGGTGGGTTATTTATAGCCACTAGGCAACCCGACCTGATTTGTCCGAAATGACCCTGGGTCACTAAGGAACTGACACGTGTTCCAACGGTCAGATTTCAAACACACATGACAACTTTACTTGGGCTACAAGCAAAGCTGACTTATCCAACTCTAAATAAGATTTCCTCTTATAGTCTTCACTCGAAGACATAGGATTTTGGTTAAGCATCACTTCAGTCATTCTGACTGGTTCTCTTGGACCCCACTTAACAGTACGGTGGTTCCTATGACTCAACAAAGAAAAAACAAATAACGACGAAACTGCTAAGTCTTCGCGCTCCATAGTCTTCACACGATGTCTTCTCTTGTCATAGTCTTCAATGTGAATGTCTTCACATACCACCTTTGACTTCAATGTCTTCATACATTTTTAGGGGTCATCTCTGGTAGGAAAACTGAATCAATGAGGGACTTCTACCTGTGTTATCCCGCAATTCTCACAAACACATTAGTCCCTCAACCAGGTTTGTCGTCAATACTCCAAAACCAACTAGGGGTGGCACTAGATGCACTTACAATCTCCCCCTTTTTGGTGATTGATGACAAACTGGTTGAAGTTTTCAACGGGGAATAAAATATGTGAAATTGTAAAGGATAGGGTATTGTATTCATAAGTTGCAAGGGCTCCCCCTGAAGATGTGAATATAAGTATTTTGCTTTTGGAATGCAAATGCACATGGCAGGTTGTACTTGTGGAGATCCTCTTCAACCTATGATGACAATTCATTATGCAAGATATGATGTAACGAAGATAATGACATGCATAATGAAAAATGGACGTCTGCAAAGTGATCTAAGTGCGGAATTTATCGTCGCACATGCGGAATTTATCATCACATCACAAAATAGCAAATAAGTAGCAGACGACCATCGAGTTTAAGTGTTACAACTCAAAGAACCAAATGTATCAAAAACAAGAGTTGTAAGCACTTGGCAAAAGTAGCAAAAAGTAAAGCAACCACCCATATGGACCCGCTTGAAGACTATCAACGCATATGCTTCTCCCCCTTTTGTCAGTGAGGACCAAAAAGGTTTGAAGACATAGAACGCCTACTCATTCCCATGAGGTGCAGGCGAGGCAGCAGGGTCGTCGTTGAGCTCCGGTGGTGCAGAGGAACTTGGTGCAGTGTCGACACGCGCTGAAGTTGGAGGAGGTGAAGTTGCATCATCTTGGTCATCGATGACTCTGGCATTTACGGTCGCAGCTGAGGACAAGTATTCAGAGTCTTCAAGTGAGGGAGTCCGACGTAGGTGAGCATTTCTGGGAGGAGTTGAGTCAAACTTGAAGCGTTCGGTGAAGCCATCGTCGTGCAGATCAGCTTCATCACTAAGTTGGGTCAAACTCTTCCACAACCTCTGACAGGTTTCATGAGTGACAAAGGCATTCTTGATGGCAAGATTGCGAATGCGGTTGACATCCACCAAGAGGCTTTGCATCTGACGCTTAAGCCAGTCGTGATGTTTGTCATGTTTCTGATGCAGCGCGACAAGAAGCTCTCGGTGTCGGTGGGAACGACACCTATGGGATCACAAGAATCCCTACTACGGTTACGGGGTGCGGGGTCGTGAGAAGAGCGGATCAAACAGATAGCACACGGTTCGTTTATCCAGGTTTGGGCCGCGAGGATGCGTAAAACCCTACTCCTGCTTTGGTGGATTGTATATCTGTGTTCTTGAGCTAGCTATGGGGCGTGAAGAGCTCCAAAAAGCCGAACCCTCCTCCTGGTCTCCTCGGGCCTCCTTTTATAGGAAATGGGTTGCCACAGTGGCACACAGGAGGTGGAAAGGGTACAATGATGTGAGGTTATCCCTTGCATTACATGACAAGGCGCATTTAATGCATCTTGCCCAGGTGTCGTTGCTTTATCGGGGACGGGGGAGAGCCCTATCTCGTCCGTCGCCGCTCCCTCTCGTGTCGACACGCGCCCTGACCAGCGGCGCCTGCGGTGCCATGTAGGCAGGCACACAGCTGAGGTGGCGCAGTGGTGGGTCTCCACGAAGATCCGCATGCCGTCACGCAGGTGCCTGCCCAGCTAGTTGGGTCGGCAGCTGCATGCGAATGGCGGTGGAGGTTTGGCTGGCGTGGGCCTGATAGTGGCCCTACGGGTGTTCTTGGCAAGGGCCTTGTCGGGGCCCCGGCAAGGGTCTTGCCATGGCGCCTGCTGTCATCCCCGGCAAGGCTCTTGCCGGGGGCCTTGTGGTCCTCCTTGGCTGGGATCCCGCCAAGGATCATCATCTTCTAAAGGGTGTATCTGATCTTGAATGTCTTCACAAAGATCTATATGCCACCACGGGGATGTCTCCCGAATCCTTGCCCCATGGGGGCAGTGGACTCAAGGGTGACTCACTCCGTAGGTGTGGGGCGAGCTGCCACGGCAAGGGTCTTGCCGAGTTTGCTAAAACTGCCTCCCGGCAATGATCTTGCCGGGGGGGTCCGCTTCGTCCCCTTTGCTCTTTGTGGTCTTGGTCTTGGCGTCGTTCTGCTTCTCCTGAGCTTCGGCCTTACCTTGGCTCACCTCCCTTGCCTTGCTCAGTGTGGTGGTGCTTGTGGCTCAGACTGCCCGTGCATAGTTATAGGGGTACAAAAAGTGTACCCCTCTTTTTGTACACCGACATGAGCCCCCGGGACTGGGCCTCACGTAAGCGCAATCGCGTCGTTGGGCTAGGCCCAAAAATGGTGCGTGGGCAGGCGGGGCAGTTTTTACCGCGGTAAGTCTCTTCGCGCGCTGCGCTTGCCATGCTTCCCGCGCGTGGTGCGGCATGGGGAGGCGTGTGTGATGTGGGCGGCATGCGTGGGGTTGCTTCCCGCGGGCATGCGTCACATCACAGTTAATGTGAAAGGAGGCGGCCCGTTGTTTTCCCCCATAAGAAAGGAATAACCGCGGGCGCGCTGCTCACTTTCTCCTCTTTCCTCGTGCCTTTTCCAATCTCAGAGCCGACGTTTCCTTTCTTCCTTCCTTCCTAAGCTTCCGTCGTCGCCCGCCGTCATTGCTTCGCCATCCCCCTTCCTTAGCCCTCTGAACTTCTTGGTTGCCATGGCTCCCAAATTCGCCAAGGGCAAGGGGGTGGCTAAGGGCACCGGGACGGTGGAGCCGCCGGAGAGCGCGCTGTCGGGGGACCGGGTGAAGTCCGCCTTCTTCTTCCCCTCGACGGTTGATGTTCAAGAGCTCCGGGCCTCCTTCAAGCCCCTATGGGGAGTGAAGACGGGGGGGGAGAGGATTCGGGACACCCGGCGACGCGCGTCATTCCTGCCGCTTGCGCTGATCCTGCCCCAAATCGGTACCCCTTCTTCGTTGATTACTTTTCTTGCGGGTTATGCCCCCTTTCTCCGATTTCTTCTGCGATGTTATGTGCACCTTTGGCTTTCGCCTCTTAGATTTTACTCCGAATGCGGTGGCGTGCATGGCTTTCTTCGCGCATCTTTGCGAAGGCTTTTCCGGGGTGCAGCCCAACACGGCGCTCTTCCGCCATTACTTCTTCCCTCGAATCCAGCCGGGAGGAGCCGTCTCCGGTTGCGTCACCTGGATCCCAAGATCCAAGGGGGCGTACCCGAACGGTGCCGTGAAGGAGAGGTGGGAGGAATGGCGTGGCCGGTGGTGCTGGATTGAAGATGAAAACCCGCCGGAATTCTGCAAGGTCCGCCGAGTGCCGCCGGTCCGTGGCAGCGATTGGAGCGATGTTGACACCGCCAATGGGAGGCTCACCGTCGCCACCACCAGGATTCTCCGGCTCACCCAGGCCGGACTCACCCTTGAGATGATCGGGGAGGACTTCATTCGCCACCGGATCGCCCCGTTGCACAGCAAGGGGCGGCCAGCTTGGCTCTTTACGAACCCGGCTGACATTATGCGACTCCGCCCCGGCCTCGATCACAACTTCACAGTGCTGGTGCATGCCCACTTCTGCCAGCGGCTTTTCCAGCTTGATGTGGGTCGCGATGGCGAGGTCGAGCGGACCGGCAAGGCCGCGAGGGCTGCCACAAAGGTTGTCAAGGCCCTCAAGGGGCCATTTTTCAAGCTGCCGGCGGGGGTGGTCCCGTTGTGCAATAATTCGCGTCAGTCCGAGATCATCTCCATGATGCTGGACTATAATGCGCATGGCCCTGTCCCAAGCTGGGAGGAGCCGAAGGACGAGGATGTGCAGCAATTCTTCGACACCCTGATCGAGGTGTACGTCAATGCCGACACCGAGCGGTGGCTTATCATGGACACCACCCAGGCAGAGCTGGACTACATCGCCACTAGGGCGAGGGAGGCACAGCTTGCCATGGAGGCTGGCAGCGCCGGGGGCATGGAGGACAAGGCCGCAACGGCGACAGAGGAAGAGGAGCTCACCCGGTGGGCGGCGGCCACCGAGGAGGCCAGCAGCGCTGATGCTGGAGCTCCGCCTGTCGAGGACGCGGCCGACGAGTGGTCGGAGGAGGAGGGCATGGCGGCGGGCTCTACGCCAGCCAGGGGAAGAGGGCGAGTCCTGCGGCGGTCTGGCTCCGGCGAGCCGGTCCGGCCCGGCAGGGCTACGCGGCCTCAATTGACCTTGGAGGGGTCCGGGCGCCACACGAGGGCCACGGCAGAAAAGAGGCTGATGAGGGCCGCTGAGAAGAAGAAGGCGACAGCCCCTTCCTCATCCGGGCGCGCACAAACCCCATCGCCTCCTTCGCCTCCTCCGGCAGGCGTCGACTCATATGATGATGTGGAGTTCCCTTTTGATCTCGGGCCTCTCAGCCCGGAGAGGAAAAGGAAACTGGTGGAAGAGGAGGAGATGGATGACGAGTAAGTTCTCCGTTCCTTACTGTCATTTCCATTTCCTCGAATTGGGTCGCTTGTCTTGATCCATTTTTGCTTCCGTAGAGAGACAGAGACGTTGGCCCAGAGGGTGAAGAGGGCGAGGACCTCGGCGAGCAGCCAGCCCCCGGTTGGGGCTTCAACGACACCACTTGTGGTGCTGAGCAGCCCGGACAGCAGCCCCTGACGCAGCCCCCAGCGTAAGTTCGTCACCCTATTCTTACTCGACATGTGGTAGGCGCTCGATGCTATGATGCTGACCTTGCCGGGTTTGCAGGAGGGGAGCGGCAGCAGGAGGAGCCATAGAGGGCTACTCCTAACACACCACCCCCATCGACTACGCCGCCGCGGGGGGCGTCCCCGGCAAGGGCATCAGGCACGGTGCCCACACCCACGGAGGAAGAGGGGAACTTGGGCGCTGGTGGCTCTGCCACGGCGCCAAATGTTGGCGGAGAGGGGACTTCTGCTTCACAGCCTGGCATTGGTGAGTCACCTGTCCTTCATCTCTGTTTTTCCCTTAATCTTTTCTTGGCTTCATTGCTCCCATTGCTGCCCAGGCCCTCCTTCAACAGACATGGAGGACGTGGACACTATTGTCGGGGATACTGCCGAGGAGGCCGCGGCGGAGGCCAGCAGGATTGTCGCCGAGGAGGCCGCCAAAGACACTAACGAGGCCGCCGCCAACGAAGCCGCCAAGGGTGCCGCCAGGGATGCCGCTGCGAGGGCCGCCAAGGCGACCGGCGAGGCTTCTGCCGAGGGTGCCAGTGGTGGACCTGCCGGTGAGGCCGGCAAGGCCTCCGCCGAGGAAGAGGTGGTGGGTGACCAGCCTCCCTCCTCCTCAACCTCGGGCCCCGGCAGATATCTAAAGGTGGGCGTGTTGCGGAACATAGCAGAATTTTAAAATTTTCTACGCATCACCAAGATCAATCTATGGAGTCATCTAGCAACGAGGGAGAGAGGAGTGCATCTACATACCCTTGTAGATCACGAGCGGAAGCGTTCAAGAGAACGAGGTTGATGGAGTCGTACTCGACGTGATCCAAATCACCGAAGATCCTAGCGCCGAACGGACGGCACCTCCGCGTTCAACACACGTACGGAGCGAGGACATCTCCTGCGCCTTGATCTAGCAAGGAGGAGGGAGAGGTTGAGGAAGAGGGCTCCAACAGCAGCACGACGGCGTGGTGGTGGTGAAGTTGCAGTACTCCGGTAGGGCTTCGCCAAGCTCTTATGGAGGAGGAGAGGTGTTGGGGAGGGGAGGGGCTGCGCCTTGGATGTTCTATGCAGCCCTCCCCTCACCCCTCTATTTATAGGGGAAGGGGGAAGGGGGCCGGCCCCCTCTAGATGAGATCTAGAGGGGGCGGCGGCCAAGGGGAGGGGGGCTTGCCCCCCAAGCAAGGGGGCGGCCCCCTTAGGGTTTCCCCCCAACCCTAGGCGCATGGGCCCTAGGGGGTGTGGAGCCCCAGCCCACTTGGGCTGGTTCCCTTCTCCATACAGCCCATAAGGCCCTCCGGAAGAGGTGGCCCCTCCCGGTGGACCCCCGGAACCCCTCCGGTGGCCCCGGTACAATACCGATATGCCCCCGAACATTTCCGACGACCATATGACAACTTCCCATATATAAATCTTTACCTCCGGACCATTCCGAAACTCCTCGTGACATCCGGGATCTCATTCGGGACTCCGAACAACATTTGGTAACCACATACAAGTCTTCCAAACAACCCTAGCGTCACCGAACCTTAAGTGTGTAGACCCTACGGGTTCAGGAGACATGCAGACATGACCGAGACGACTCTCCGATCAATAACCAACAGCGGGATCTGGATACCCATGTTGGCTCCCACATGCTCCACGATGATCTCATCGGATGAACCACGATATCGAGGATTCAATCAATCCGTATACAATTCCCTTTGTCAATCGGTACGTTACTTGCCCGAGACTCGATCGTCGGTATCCCAATACCTTGTTCAGTCTCGTTACCGGCAAGTCACTTTACTCGTACCGTAATGCATGATCCCGTGATCAACCACTTGATCACATTGAGCTCATTATGATGATGCATTACCGAGTGGGCCCAGATATACCTCTCCGTCATATGGAGTGACAAATCCCAGTCTCGATTCGTGCCAACCCAACAGACACTTTCAGAGATACCTGTAATGTACCTTTATAGTCACCCAGTTATGTTGTGACGTTTGGCACACCCAAGGCACTCCTACGGTATCCGGGAGTTGCACAATCTCATGGTCTAAGGATATGATACTTGACATTCAGAAAAGCTACAGCAAACGAACTACACGATCTTTGAGCTATGCTTAGGATTGGGTCTTGTCCATCACATCATTCTCCTAATGATGTGATCCCGTTATCAATGACATCTAATGTCCATAGTCAGGAAACCATGACTATCTTTTGATCAATGAGCTAGTCAACTAGAGGCTCACTAGGGACGTGTTGTGGTCTATGTATTCACACATGTATTACGATTTTCGGATAACACAATTATAGCATGAACAATAGACAATTATCATGAACAAAGAAATATAATAATAACCATTTTATTATTGCCTCTAGGGCATATTTCCAACAGGGCGATGATCTCTTCGTCCACCTCCCAGGGGCATCAAGCCGGGCGCCCGCTGAAGGGGAAGTCTTTGACGGTGAGGTGCTTGCCGCCACCGGGCTTGAGGTTGTCGGTGAGCCGGACATTGGCGGTGACGGTTCTCCAGAAGAGCAGCTTTTCCGCGCTATGGGGGCCAACTTTCGAAAACTCCAGGCGCTCTACCGTGTCCGTCTGGACAAGGTTAAGTCCAGGATGGCAACGGTGGACCAGACGGAGGTGGATTTCAAGGCGCGCGTTGCTGAGACGCAGACCTAGTTCCACCAGACTCGCGAGGAGCAGAGGGCCCTTCAGGAGGAATTGGCCAAGCGCAATGTCGAGCTCACCATGAAGATGGCTGACATCGAGAAGGCCCAGGAACAGGCGGCGAACTTGGCTGCCGTGACCGAGGCCGTCCGGAACCAGTATCAAGCCGCACTGGATTCCGAGGAAGAGGACCTCACCGCGCGTGAGGCAAAGCTTGCCGCAGCACTCCATGGCAAGGATGAGGAGCTCGAGGCCCTCGTCACGCGGCGGACTCGCGATCTGGAGTAGAGGCACAAGGAGGCACTCGATGCCCAGGCTCTGGCCCATGCCGACAAGGTAAGGGAGTTGGAGGTGGCGTAGGACGAGCTGAAGGAGCAGGCCCTCAAGCTGTCCAACGAGAAGAGCACGCTTAACAGCGCCTTGATGGAGGCATAAGGAGCGGTCATCAGTAGGGTTGGGGAGCTCTCCGAAGCGCAAAACTCCGTCAGAGACCTCAAGCTGAAGCTGGAGGATCTCGAGAAGATGCTGTCGGAGAGCAGGGCTCGGGAGGAGACCTTGACCAGGAGCCTGGAGAAGAAGAAGCAGCTGCGAGCGAACGAGGCCACCTCCCACCAAGATTATGTGGCGGGCGAGAACATATGGATCAGCCGTCTGGAGGAGGTCGCCGGCAGGGTCACCTCGCAGTTGGCCACCATGGGGATGCCAAACGTGAGGTATGCCCCTGAGCGCAGCGGGACCGTCAACACCAAGTTGACCCTGTTCTTCGAGGGCATCCTCGGAGCCTTGGCTTATCTTCACTCCAACAGGACGGCCATGCTAGCCGAGGAGGCCTGGCGACTTTGCCGGAGGGTCGTGACCAAGGTCCTCACCAAGATGGCGTACTGGAATCCCGATCTTGACTTCGCGGCCGTGATGAAGAGCTTGCCGGATGGTGCTGACCTCACAGTGCTCAAGGAGCGCATCAAGCCCATCACCGACTGCATCGACGAAATCAAGAGGGTGGAAGGCCAGCGCCAGGATTAGGCATCTCGTTCTTCTTCCCCACTGCGGGTTCCCGACCAAGACAAATTTTATCTTTAGTTAGAACCGCAGCTATGATGTGATGTAATATAACTTTGAAGTACTCTTAATTTTCATGCATGTTATTTCCCCGTTCAATTCCTCTTTGTATGTGTGCCCTACGTCAATCGGGAAGGCTTGCCGGCGCGGAAGCCCCTAGCGGCGTTTTGGGGACGAATCCCCATGGCCGGCCGGGTACGCGTGCTGCTGGACGAGCCACCTTTCTGTTCTAAACGCGGCCGCTCGAACTGTCAAGCTTGACTCGAGTCAGAATCGGGGGCGTTGCTGATCGTGGAAGGCTACTCTGCCATTCTTGACGCAGCCACTTGAGCTGTTGAGCGGACTCGAAACAGGGCAAGGGCGTTGCCGATCGTGGTAGAGCCCCCTGGCATGCATGTTTCTCACACAAAGCAAATATCTCCGGGGGAATAACCTCAAATAAGAAGGGTAGCACAAATAAGGGTTCAGTGCAACTTAGCTTCTATTTGCGATCGCTCGAGTGTCGATCTTCTGGCCTCCTTTCTTCTTCAAGGGTCATGAAGATGAAGGAGTGTCGGGCTAACTGCTAGAGCCGATTCTCACAACTGCGCCCCCTACCTGGCGCGCCAAGGATGTCGGTGGGAACGACACCTATGGGATCACAAGAATCCCTACTATGGTTGTGGGGCGCGGGGTCATGAGAAGAGCGGATCAAACAGATAGCACACGGTTCGTTTATCTAGGTTCGGGCCGCGAGGATGCGTAAAACCCTACTCCTGCTTTGGTGGATTGTATATCTGTGTTCTTGAGCTAGCTATGGGGCGCGAAGAGTTCCAAAAAGCCGAATCCTCCTCCTGGTCGCCTCGGGCCTCCTTTTATAGGAAAGGGGTTGCCACAGTGGCATACAGGAGGTGGAAAGGGTACAGTGATGTGAGGTTATCCCTTGCATTACATGACAAGGCGCATTTAATGCATCTTGCCCAGGTGTCCTTGCTTTATCGGGGACGGGGGAGAGCCCTGTCTTGTCCGTCGCCGCTCCCTCTCGTGTCGACATGCGCCCTGGCCAGCGGCGCCCGCGGTGCCATGTAGGCAGGCAGGCAGCTGAGGTGGCGCAGTGGTGGGTCTCCATGAAGATCCGCATGCCGCCACGCAGGTGCCTGCCCAACTGGTTGGGTTGGCAGCTGCATGCGAATGGCAGTGGAGGTTTCGCTGGCATGGGCCTGATGGTGGCCCTACAGGTGTTCTTGGCAAGGGCCTTGCCGAGGCCCCGGCAAGGGTCTTGCCGTGGCACCTGCTGTCATCCCCGGCAAGGCTCTTGCCGGGGGCCTTGTGGTCCTCCTTGGCTGGGATCCTGCCAAGGATCATCATCTTTTAAAGGGTGTATATGATCTTGAAGGTCTTCACAAAGATCTGTATGCCACCACGGGGATGTCTCCCGAATCCTTGCCCCATGGGGGCAGTGGACTCAAGGGTGACTCACTCCGTAGGTGTGGGGCGAGCTGCCACGGCAAGGGTCTTGCCAGTTTGCTAAAACCGCCTCCCGGCAATGATCTTGCCGGGGGGTCCGCTTCGTCCCCTTTGCTCTTTGTGGTCTTAGTCTTGGCGTCGTTCTGCTTCTCATGAGCTTCAGCCTTACCTTGGCTCACCTCCCTTGCCTTGCTCAGTGTGGTGGTGCCCGTGGCTCAGACTGCCCGTGCATAGTTATAGGGGTACAAAAAGTGTACCCCTCTTTTTGTACACCGACACTCGGTCATTTAGGACACGAGATCATCGTCGAGGCCTTTGCGCAATGGTGCTACCAGTGGCATCAGTTTGAGCACGAGGGGCACGTGTGTTTCCAGCAAGGGGATAAACACGAGAGACTGCTGGAACTCCTTCAATGGGCTGGGTGAAGCTTTGGTGATCAACATTGTGAAGATAAATGGGATCCTTAGCAGGCTCTGGGTAAATGGCTTCAACAGACAGATCAACCTCGGGCAAGAATATAAGATGATTGCGCGCAGACGGCTGATAGTTGAAGGCTGAGTGACGCTTGATCAGACGCATGACCCATGGAGCATAGAATTTCAACCCAAAGATGTCGGATCCAGACGCAGCCAACTGCCTGATGAAGAAGTCTTGAGCATTGAAGCTGATGCCATTGAAAATATAGAAGACCAAACTCTTCATTGCTCCTTCAAGCTTCGCTGCAGATGAGTGTCCTTTGACAGGCCATAGAGTCTTCCTGATGATGTGGTAAATGGTGCGAGGCAGGTACTCTAGGTCTTCGACAAAGAACTCAGATGGGTATTCAGCGTCGTGAGGCAAAGGCTTCATCATGCTCAGCATTTGAGTCATGTTGGGTTCTGGCTTCTAAAAGATGCTTTCCAGGGCATTTTGGTGTTGTTGACAACCTGGCTCATAGTATTCACCAGGAGTGGGCAGGCCTGTGAGCTCAATGATATCAAGAGCTTTAGCTTCATGATGGACATTGCCTGTCATCCACTCAAGGACCCAAGTCTTTGGATCCCTGTTGTAGCCTCGAATGTGGAGAGTTGCATAGAACTATAGCAGAATCTCTTCATTCCAGTGCTCCTTATCTGTGACAAATTGCAACAGACCAGCATCTCTGAAACAATCCAATGCTTCTTCAAGGTAGGGCAGTCTAGCTATAGCTTCAGAGTCGAGGCGCATATGTGGAAATATGTGCCCTTGATTGTATAGGACATAGGAATAGTAGCTGCGCTACTAATAGCTCCAGAACCGATTTGAGGAAATACGCGATCTTGTATAAGGGTTCTTGGAGCTGTTGAAGAAGGTATTATGTACCACGAAGCCATTCACATTGAAGACCACGAGTGAAGTGGCAGTGCCTGGGAATCATGGAAGTCTTGGCTTGGGCTTTTGGACTTGAGGTCTGTGCTCGACGTGATACTCAAATTGTGGACCCGCAGCAGGCGGAGGAGTCAGAATGGGCCATCAGACCATAACAGGCTGACCACGATTAAATGCAAGCTCAATTGTATGAGGTCTTGGAGGGGGAACAGGAGCATTGGCATTGTCTTCATGGGCTTCAGGGGCCACAGTTGCTTCACATGCTTGGACCCCAGGTGCTTCAGCATTGACTTCTGGTGCTGCATTGACTTCTGGCACCGTAGTAGCTGTAGGCGCCTCATTGGCTTCAGGCGCCGCATTGGCTTCAGCCATGACGACGTCATTGGCATCAGCGGTGATGTTGGTGGCCGCCTCAGGGTTGTTAACCTCCACTTTAGAAGCTGGAGGGTCGGACACGTTCTCCTCGAGAACAACATCTTGGTGGGACAGGGGTGTAGTAACTCTTTCAACTCTCGGGGCTTCTTCTTCATCGGCTGATGCAGCCGGAATTTCTTCAGCCATTTTGGCTTCGGACTCAGACACGTGCATTGTGGGGGTGACTTGGGGCCTTGGTCCTTTGCGAAGCCTGCGTAATGCGGGCGACGCTTGTGGAGATGGAGTGTGCTGGGCCTCGAAGTCATCGTCATCTTGCACTGGTGGGGTAGCTTGCGGTTAGGGAGAGCTTGGAGTGTCTTGTCTCTATGGGTGATTAGCCCATGATGCATCCTGAGCAGTTGGCATCAGAGGACGACCAATGCTGATGAGTTCGCTGTGCGTGAGCACAGGCGATGATACCAATTGGTGCTCGATCTGAGGAAGGACTTCATCATCTTCAACATTGTCGTGAGGACCAATGTCTTCAGCTGCGGTGGGGTCAACAGCCGGATTAACTTCAGGATTTCTTCAGCTTCAGGAGCCTCTGTGGAAGCAGGCTCATGAACTATCAACTGGCTCACACGATGTTCAGATGCAGGAAGAGCCACTGAGATTGGATCGACATTAAGGGGCTCTGTGGGAGCAGCCCGATCTCTCTTCTTGGTTTTGCGTTTCTTGGTTGGAGGAGCATCATCAGTAGTGTCCTTGGTTTTGCGCTTTCTGGCTTCAGCTTCAACAGCCCTTGTTTTCTTCAGTTCTGAAGCCACTGTGGGGACCTTAGGCTTCAAGCCCATCATACTGGCTGGGAAGACAATTGGATATACTTCCTGCCTTGGTGCTTCGGGTTTTGCCACAGCTGGCTTCTTCTTCTTCTTGGTCGCCATTCTAGGGTCGATTCTTGGTCGCCCCAAGGCCTTGCGCTTTTCAGCCTCATTGTATCCTTGGACACATTTAGCAGCAAGATCCTTCATGCGCTCACGAGAATCTTTGGCTTCTTGGCGTTTGGTTCAGAATGCTTCCTTTAGCTCATGCATCATGGTCTGAAAGTTCTGAATGTCTTCAACATTGAGCTTGGCCATGTGCTTCTTGAACTGAGCTTTTTCATAATCAATCTTATGCTTCAGTTCAACAATCTTCTGAGCTAGAGCCAGCTCAGCAGCAATGGCTCCGTGGAAGGCGACGCTCAGGCCAATCGGAAGCTGAAGATCATCAAAGCTGACATTTGGGCTGTCAAACCACTCATCAATGAAGGTGTTGATGATTTCAACATCAAAGAGAGGGAGGTCATTGAAGATTTCTGCCTCTTGCTTGCTCTTGATCAACTGCTCAAGAGCATCATCGCCAAGACCGTCGTCGCTGGACATGGCGTCATTGCGCAGAATGGCAGCAGCGGTCAGTGCTTGGCTAGTGGGTTGCAAGGGCATCTTCACTTTGGAGGGCTTGGAGATGCATGACAAATCTTCAGACTGCACACTGTGTTCAGGAGGTGTAGTGGCCAGAGGCTTCGCCCGTGAGACCTTTGGTGCTGGGGCAGGCTTTGAAGCTTTAGGTTTCTTCAGCTTCTTTGGCTTTGGTGGTGCAGGTGCTTCGTCAGATTCAACATCCTCTGCAGGTTGATCCATGACTGCCCCTTGAACCATAATATGAGTGATGAGACCTTCTAGGTTGTAGAAGGGCCCAACCAAATTGGGTTCAGCTTCTCGTGTGCCATCAGCACGTGGCACAGAGGGGCCTGGGTTGAAGTCTAATCCCAATGACTTCTTGTTTTCCTTGGCAGAGTTCTGTGCAAACTGATAGTTGCGCTTGAAGAGATTGTCTTCGCGACACCATAACAGAGAGGACGGCGTTAGCAGGCTGAGGTCCATGAAGCATGCAGGGGTAAAAGCCTTGATCAATAGCTTCAGACTGTGATTTGGGCTGAAGACCTTTGTATATGATATCTCCCCAGGGGCCCTTGATGGCACTCTTCTCAGCATATTCGTCAGTGATGAATCTGTACTTGAACCATTCCTATGCCCAACGTCTTCGAATACATTGGATTCTGTTCTTGCGTTCTCCATAGGTCTCTTCTGGATCTGACTTATATAGCTCATAGAGATCTGGTGGCAGGTCCTTAGCAGTGTTTCCACGGCGCTGTCTGCCTCCCTTCCTTGCAGATTTTTCTGATGCCATGAAGTTTAAACTGAAAGGCTTCAAAACTGTCAAAGTCTTCCATCTACTGGTCAGACAAGAATTGGCTTCAGGAGAATTTATATGATGCTGTAAGAATTCTGCAAATGAATGCAGACTATGAGAACCAAGGGATTCTCCCACGGACATGTACCTGTGACAGCATTAAGGTGTGAGGGAAGGGGAAGAGGTCATATGCATTCTCAGAAGATTTTGAAGATAAATCAGTTTAGAAGACATTGACCTCATAGTGCGAAGACATTCACTCGTAGATAGAGAGTTGGTTCTAGATTTGTACGAATCCACGAATAAGTAAAAGTGAGGAATCTAACTACTTTGTGAAGCATAAGTGAACATACTAGGCATATTATGAGATGCAGTATGAAATAGATCCAACTTGTGTGGACAGAAACTGCTTGTGGTAGAAAGTGATGAATCTATAGGATCAAAGGGGCCGTAAAAAGGAGGTTTTATTTACCACACGAAGAACTGCTAGACGGAGTTGGCGAGGAGGCCAAGCAGTTCGATCGTCCGTGCCCTAACTTGGCGATGGAGGACACCTACGGCGACGGCGGAGAAGACGATGTCCGCGGCCGGCGTGAAGACGGCGTCAGTGAGGTTGCGGCAGCTAAGCGCTTCGTTGCCGGCGTTGTCGAGGGCTAGCGGTGGCGCTAGGGTTTGTGCGAGAGTGGAAGAAGGGATAATGACTGTGGTGAGGCGTGTATTTATAGGGATAGGGACGACACAGTGTTATTACACAGGTGCCCCTGGCGATTCACATCTGAAGGACACATGGCTATCATACAACACATCGGAGATTGTTCCACGTTCCCACGCACGCCTGGATTGTCGGGTGGTCGTTCCCACTTCTCCGGGTTTTAGGTGAAAAGGATTTGGCATTGAAAACGGATTAATGTTTGTCACTGTGTCTTCCGCTGACAGGGATGCAGAGAAGACATTTTGACAGTGTCAATTGAATGCATATGATTTGGATAGATAGACTTAGGAAAGAAGCATAGAGGGGTTAGGGTCCGATCACATTCACTTAGTTCAAAAGATTCAGCAAGAAGCCATAGCTATAAGTGAATGCTGTAGAGGACAGAAACCAAATCAGTACATTGAAGATAAACAGGAGAACTTTTTAACCATTGAATACAAACAAAATGCGAAGACTTTGCAAATGTAACGCCATGAGATAGACACTTTAAAGGGAAGAATTTTTGTGGTAGCGTTACCCACCGTATAGGAAGTATTAGACCCAGACACGGCGCACAATTATCGTGGCGCTCCGAAGTCAAATTCCACATTAATATATTCACACTCAGAATGTAAGTCTTCATTGATTGAAGATATACTTTACTTCGTGTGTTGCACATATATGTCATCAACATGCTTAGGTGTTAGGATGTGTGCCTGATCACAGGACGTTTGAGGATTCCAAGATATTTAGCTCACACCATAACTTGCAAAACCTCTTCTCATCCAAGGGCTTGGTGAAGATATCTACCAATTGCTCTTCAGTGTTGACGTGTATGATATCAATATCTTCCTTCATAACATGATCTTTGAGAAAGTGATGACGAATTTCAATGTGCTTTGTCTTCGAGTGCTAAACTGGGTTATTGGCAATCTTGATAGCGCTTTCGTTGTCGCAGTAGAGTGGCACTTGCTTCAGATGGATGCCATAGTCTTTGAGTGTTTGCTTCATCCATAGAAGCTGAGCGCAGCAAGATCCAGCAGCAATGTATTCAGATTCAGCAGTGGAGAGAGATACACAGTTCTGCTTCTTTGAAGACCAACATACAAGTGATCGTCCCAGAAAATGACATGTGCCTGATGTAGACTTGCGATCCACCTTGTCACCAGCATAACCAGCATCCGAGAATCCAACTAGATCAAACTTTGGGCCCTTTGGATACCATAATCCTAGTGTTGGGGTGTGAGCCAAATATCTGAGAATTCGCTTCACAGCTAAGTGATGCGATTCCTTTGGTGCAGCTTGGAACTGGGCACACATGAAAACACTAAGCATTCTATCTGGCCTAGATGCACATAAATAAAGCAAGGAACCAATCATGGAGTGGTATACCTTTTGATCGAACTCTTTACCATTGTCGTCGGGACCCAGATGATGTTTGGCTGGCATTGGCGTCGTGTAGCCTTTGCAGTCTTGCATTCCAAATTTCTTCAGGCAATCTTTGAGGTATTTCTCTTGAGATATAAAGATGTCGTTGCGTTGCTGATGTATTTGAAGACCAAGGAAGAACTTCAGCTCACCCATCATGGACATCTGATATTGCTCTTGCATCATATATCCAAACTCTTCACTGTATTTCTGATTGGTGCAGCCGAAGATAATGTCATCCACATATATTTGGCACACGAACGGTTCACCATCATATGTCTTTGTGAAGAGAGTCGGATCGAGGGAACCAGGTTTGAAGCCTTTGCTCTTTAGGAAGTCTTTGAGTGTGTCATACCAAGCCCGAGGGGCTTGTTTGAGGCCATACAGTGCCTTGTTGAGCTTGTACACCATGTCAGGATGTTTTGGATCTTCAAAGCCAGGCGGTTGTGCAACATACACTTCTTGTTCAATCTTGCCATTGAGAAAAGCGCTATTCACATCCATTTGATACAGAAGAATGTTCTGATGATTTGCATAGGCCAGCAGTATGCGTATGGCTTCAAGCCTAGCCACAGGAGCAAATGTTTCATCGAAGTCAATCCCTTCAACTTGAGTATATCCTTGAGCAACGAGACGAGCTTTGTTTCTGACAACTTGACCATGCTCATCTTGCTTGTTGCGATATATCCATTTAGTGTCTATTATATTGTGCTTACGAGGATCAAGATGCTTAACCAGTTCCCATACATTATTCAGCTCAAACTGCTGGAGCTCTTCTTGCATAGCTTGAATCCATTCAGGTTCCATGAAGGCTTCATCAACTTTCTTGGGTTCAGATATTGAGACGAATGCAAAGTGCCCACAGAAATTTGCTAGCTGTGTTGCCCTTGAACGAGTGAGTGGACCTGGTGCATTGATGATATCAATAATTCTCTCAATCTGTACTTCATTTGCAACACGAGGATGAACAGGACGAAGATTTTGCTCTTGCTGATCATTGTCATTGTTAGAAGGATTGTCTTCAGGCTGAGCATTGTCTTTAGGTTGATCAGGTGCGGAGATGATAAGTTCCTCTTCAGGCTGAGCTTCAGATGGTATGATTTCTCCAGTTCCCATAAGTTTGATTGATTCACTGGATGGAACTTCATCTAGCACATTTAGCAGGTGCTCTCTTTGCGAGCCGTTAGTCTCATCGAACCGCACATCCACAGTTTCAACCACTTTATAGTGAAAGAGGTTGAAGACTCTATAGGAGTGCGAATCCTTTCCATATCCAAGCATAAAACCTTCATGTGCTTTCGGTGCAAATTTTGAAGTGTGTTGTGGATCCTTGATCCAGCACATGGCACCAAATACTCTGAAGTAATTGACATTTGGCTTCTTGCCCGTAAGGAGCTCATAGGATGTCTTGTTCAGAAGCTTGTGAAGATAAACACGGTTGATGATATGGCATGCAGTATCAATGGCTTCAGGCCAGAATTTTCTTGGAGTCTTGTATTCATCAAGCATCGTCCGAGCCATCTCAATAAGTGTTATGTTCTTGCGTTCCACGACGCCATTCTGCTGCGGCGTGTATGGGGCTAAGAATTCATGTGTGATGCCCAAAGTATCAAGATAAGTATCTAGGCCAGTGTTCTTGAATTCAGTGCCATTATCACTTCTGATGTGCTTGATCTTGACGCCATAGTTGTTCATGGCTCGATTGGCGAAGCGTCTGAAGACATCCTGCACTTCAGTCTTGTAGAGGATTATATGCACCCAAGTATATCTTGAATAATCATCAACAATGACAAAGCCATAGAGACAAGCAGTAGTAGTAAGAATTGAGGTAATGAGTGGGACCGAACAGGTCCATGTGGAGCAGTTCGAAGGGTTGAGTCGTTGTCATGATTGTCTTCGAGGGATGCTTGGCCCTCGTCATCTTTCCTGCTTCACAGGCACCGCATAAGTGATCCTTCTTGAACTTGACGCCCTTGATGCCTATGACATGCTTCTTCTTTGCAAGGGTGTGCAGGTTCCTCATGCCAGCATGCCCTAGCCTCCGATGCTAGAGCCAACATTCAGAAGCTTTTGCTAGAAGACATATGGCAAGTTGTGGTCCTGCTGAGAAATCTACCACATACAAATCATCTTTCTGATGCCCTTCAAAGACTAGAGACTTGTCAGATTCCATTAGAACAAGGCAACAATATTTTCCAAACATCACAATTATGTTCAAATCGCAAAGCATTGAGACAGACATTAAGTTGAAACCAAGGGATTCAACAAGCATGACTTTATCCATGTGTTGATCCATTGAGATTGCAACTCTACCTAGACCCAATACCTTGCTTTTACCAGTGTCAGCAAATGTGATGTGACTTTTGTCAGATGGACGTAAGGTTGAGTCCATGAGAAGACTTCTCTTGCCAGTCATGTGATTAGTACACCCACTGTCAATAATCCATTCTGAAGCAGCTGGGGTCGTACCCTACAGTGCAGTTAGGGGGTAGGCTTCACGAAGAGAATTATGAAGCATAAACATTTGACGAGCAAGTGGATTATGAAAGCTTAGATCGAGGTTAGGACTGATAGGGCAAGTACAAGCGACTCAGGAACAAAATACATAATAAGACCATTTGGGCATTTGATCTTGCGCCCTACAAGATGTTTAAGGTCCCCAGCAATAGCTTCAGACGATTTTGGTTTTCGGCTGGAGACCTTTCCCTGCAAAAGAGAGTTAAGCTTTCTTAGCCACCCACATCTTCAAGGGTGGCTTCGAAGCAATGAGTCTAAGTGCAGCATCTAAGAACTTTGACTTTGGAGCCCTAGCAAAAAGTCTTGCAGGTGGACAATAGTACTCATAAGAATAAGCAGAATAGTTCTTGGTCTTATGAACGTGGCGGTTTGATGAAACACGCTCATATTCATAGGCCTGAGTATGGCTTCCCTGCAAAACATTTGCATTAGTGCGACTCAGGTGAGTCCTTTGTATGTATGAAGCCTTTGGACCATATGAAGCCTGTGGTCTGGGGTTTGTCTTCTTCATTTGTGGTGTCATGACAACATTCACAAGAAGATTCTCCAACAACCTTTTCGGCACCCAGACTTTCTTCATAGGTGGCCCATTCCTACATTTAGTACCAATATACCTGGTAAACACTTCACCATTTTGATTCTTAAACAGTTTATAGTTTGCATCAAAGGATTCATCAACAACAATGGGATTAGCACAATTGAAGCCTGACAGGGTGGATGGATCCACTGAGGGTTCCTTTGTAGCAACCCATGTGGTTTTGGGGTACTGCTCAGGTTTCCAGTAAGAGCCATCAGCATTCATTTTCCTTTCGAACCCAAGACCCTCTTTCCTAGGGTTTTGGTTCAGGATCTGCCTTTTAAGAACATCGCATAGTGTCTGATGCCCTTTGAGACTTTTGTACATCCCTGTTTCAAGCAATGTCTTCAAGCTAGCATTCTCATCAGCAATAGCAGTGGTATCCTCAGCAAAGGGGTTAGTTACCACATCAACAGTTGAAGATATTGCAATAGTAGCAGCAGTAGAACACCCAGCAACAGAAGTAGCGTTGTCACGCTCAATGCATTTAAGACATGGTGGTTCAAATCCTTCCTGAGCGGAACTGATCTGTTCGGCGCAAAGTGACTCGTTTTCCTTTTGAAGATCTTCATGAGCCGCTCTCGATTTCTCAAGATCTTGCTTCCTTTGAAGATAATCATAGGAAAGCTTTTCATGAGTTGTTGAGAGCGTTTCATGACGACTTTCAAGTTCCTCATACTTAACGTGAAATTTTTTTATGTCTTCAATTAAGGACTGAGATCGAGTCATTTCAGCATCTAACAGGTCATCGCTTTTATCTAATAGTTTTTGAATATGTTCCATAGCTTTCTGTTGTTCAGTTGCAATTTTAGCAAGTGTTTTGTAGCTGGGTTTGGAACCACAATCAGAGTCATCTTCACTGGATGTTTGATAGTGCGTAGTGCGTGTGTTTACCTTGGCACTGCGTGCCATGAAGCAGTAGGTAGGAGCGGAGTAGTCCTTGTCATTTGCATCGGTGTCGGTGATGAAGTCATTGTCTTCAGTGTTGAAGATGGACTTGGCAACGTATGATGTAGCCAGACTCGCATCGCCAGAATCGGACTCCTCCTCAGACTCCACCTCCGCCTCCTCAGAAGCGGACTCCTCCTCTGAATCCATTTCCTTGCCAACAAACGCACGAGCCTTGCCAGATGAGCTCTTCTTGTGTGATGAAGACTTTGAGGAAGACTTGGAAGAAGACTTTGAGTATTTCTTCTTCTTCTTGTCGTCAGAGTCATACTCCTTGCTCTTCTTCTTGTTGTTGTTCTCATTGTCCCACTACGGACACTCATAGATGTAGTGGCCAGGTTTCTTGCACTTGTGGCATGTTCTCTTCTTGTAGTCATGAGCAGAAGCTTCATCATTCCTTGAGCTTGATCGTGAAGACTTTCTGAAGCCTTTCTTCTGGGTGAATATTTGGAACTTCTTCACAAGCATAGCAAGCTCCTTTCCAATGTCTTCAGGATCATCAGAACTACTGTCAGATTCTTCTTCAGATGAGGAGACAGCTTTTGCCTTCAAGGCACGAGTTCACCCATAGTTGGGACCGTAGATGTCTCTTTTCTCAGAAAGCTGAAACTCATGTGTGTTGAGCCTCTCAAGTATGTCAGACGGATCGAGTGTCTTGAAGTCAGGACATTCTTGAATCATCAGGGCTAGGGTGTCAAACAAGCTGTCAAGTGATCTCAGGAGTGTCTTGACGACTTCATGCTTGGTGATCTCAGTAGTGCCGAGGGCTTGAAGCTCATTTGTGATGTCAGTGAGTCGATCAAACGTGAGCTGGATATTCTCATTGTCATTTCTCTTGAAGCGATTGAAGAGGTTGCGAAGGACACTGATTCTCTGATCTCTCTGGGTTGAGGCGCCTTCATTGACCTTGGAGAGCCAGTCCCAGACTAGCTTAGATGTTTCCAAAGCACTCACGCGGCCATATTGTCCTTTGGTCAAATGACCACAGATGATGTTCTTGGCAGTGGAGTCCAGTTGAACGAACTTCTTGACATCAGCAGCGTCATCAGCCTTGGGAACGCCATTCTTGATGACATACCATAGGTCGACATCAATGGCTTCAAGGTGCATGCACATCTTATTCTTCCAGTAGGGATATTCAGTTCCATCGAAGACTGGGCACGCAGCGGAGACTTTGATTAACCCTGCAGTCGACATAGCTAAAACTCCAGGTGGTTAAACCGAATCACACAGAACAAGGGATTACCTTGCTCTAATACCAATTGAAAGTGCTAGTGATCGACTAGAGGGGGGGTGAATAGGCGAATTTTATGAATGTGACGCCCCAAGACCGGAGTTTCAGATGCCTTCCATGTTTTCCGAGTTTCGTCGGGTGATTTGTTTTGTCTGTTGCATTTCATCTTTGCATCATGTGCATTGCATCATGTCATCTTGCACCCTCTTTTTAAAAACTCAACTAAATAAATGGCATGGATCTTTGATCCATTTAAATCGAGGAAATTCACATGGTGAGTTCTCTTTATAACATATCCTCCTAATATTTAGGGAGCTATTATAAAATATTCCTTTAAGTCGGAATCACTCATAACACAATTGCACTACACTTCAACTCTTCCCTTACCCGACTCATCCTCCTACCCTTCCGTTTCGACCTTTTAAGTTAAATTGCAAATTGGGTTTGCAATTTTACTTTCTCCATTAATGTTCCAAATCTGCCCATAAATTACATCTATTGTGTAGGGTCACCTCCTATAATTTCAACCCATTTGGAGTTCATTTGAATGGGTTTCGAAATTAAAAACTTGTCAAGCTAAATCCAACGCGTGTGGATTTTTCTTCCTCTAAAAATCCTCAGGCCATTTTTATCAAATTCCCCGTATTTTTGCGAGTCCGGGAAATTTATCCGCGTACTCAAATTCTTTCCCTAACCTCCCTTTTTCCTTTTCTTCTCCTTATTTGTTTTCTGCTAAAAATGAGAGAGAGAGAGAGGAGTTCAACCGAGGCTCCTGGCCTTTTCCCCTCCCCACTTATTTGGCCAAGGCCAACCGCCAGCCTCCCGCAGCCCTTTTGCACCGAGGCCGGCCTGCTAGGCCCAACAGAGCCCAATCCATCCAAACCCTATCTCTCTTCCCTCGACCACTCATTCCCCGCCGCCACACACGCCTCGCGCACCATTCCCTCGCTCCCACACGCATCACCAGGGAGAGGTGCTCCCCAGCATGCGCGAGCCCCGAGCCCCGCCTCCTTCTCCCACCAGTGCCATCGTCCTTCGCCTCCTCCGCCCGCTGGTTGTACCTCTACTCCTCCTGTGCGCCTCCATGTCGCGTAGCCAAGCTGGCCTCCTGCTCCGATGCGGTTGTGCCGCAGTGCGTCCTCCATTGCCGGCGCTCGCCGTCCTCCACGAGCAGCCGCATCCCGCCATGGCCACGCCCCCTGCCGGCCTCTCCTTCCTCGCCGACCCTGTGTCACCTCGTCCACATCGCCCTTGCTCCTCCACGTGCCGGTGACTAGCCACCTGCGCGCCCGACGCCGCCCCGCCTCCAAGTTCGCCGTTGCCATGGCCCCTCCGCGCGACCCCTTCCTCTGCTACTCCTCCCTCCACGCCCTGCTACAGATGCTCTTCCCGGCGCCGCCCGTCGCCGCCACCCGACCTCCTCATCGCCTCGCTGTGCTATGGAGCTCCTGCCTGAGCCGTCCCCTTCGGCCAACTCTATTGATGTCGCCGCTGCTTCGATCTTCCTTGGTGCAGCTCGTTTCTGACAAACGGCAGCCCGATGGTTACCTCCCCGCTAAGTACCATCGACCCTAGAACATCTCGAGAACGTCTACAACCACTCCATACCCGGACCACCAAGTCCATCTCCGAGGATTTCACCAAGTACCCGGACGCTCGATGCCTAGAACGCCTGCCGTCGGCCCCGTGGACGTCAAGTACCCCTACGAACCGTGTACGACTACCGCCGCTGAAATCTGCGAGTACCACTATGTTTGCCATGTACATCTACACCAAGACCGGACCGACAAGTACCGCGAGAACGTTTGTACCTCTACCGTCACCGTGGATCCGACAAGTACCCCTACAACAAGTGTACCTCTACCGTCGTCTTCGGAATCGCTAAGGACGTCAAGTACCCCTTCGAGATGATGGGACCGGCAATGTCGAATGACCCCAAGTACCTCTTTGAAACGACCAAGTACCATTACCGTCGGACGCTCGAACGACTACAGACGAAACGTCAAGTTCCTCGATGAACCATGTACGACTACCGTTTCTCGTGGATTCACCTAAGTACCACGTAATGGACGACCCTCCAAGTTACCGTTGCCGTGTACGGCTACCGTCGCCTTGGAGATGTTGGGTTCATCAAGTTCCTCTTCGGAAAAGTACCACTACTTCCCTTAACGTCCCGAGAACGTCTACTTCCTCTACACCACATCAAACTTGAACCCCTCCGATAACACACGCTTTGAAGGTATAACCTCGAGACGACGTCCGTGGACGAATGCTTGCATTGTATGAGTTGGACCGTGTTTTGATCCATGTCCGAGTTGTTCATTGCACGAAGCCCCTCTTTTGCCTTGCCACCGTCATGTGGGAACCCAGAATCCGGGAGCACCCCATCTTCGTGCATGACACACTCGCACCCACCTCCTTTTGCACCGGTATCCCCGTGAGCTACCGGATCATCGGAATGTTGCCATGGCATCATTTACGTTTCGTCGCCATGGCACCCCTTTCTTTCTACCACGGTGACACAAATGCTTCTTAATTTGCTCGTGTCAACATTTTCATAAATATTGCATAAAACTTGCTCATGTCATCCGCATCATGATAACAACTTCAAGATTGGTTAAAATTCTTGTTTGCTTTAAATTGCTAAATGCATATGGGGATTTTCCGGACTTGTCGTTTTGTTGTTCTGGCCTCATTTAAACTTGCCTAGATTAGATAGTTTCATTATGCTTCACCTCTTGACATGTTTTAACAACATTTAATATTGTTGGGTACATAAACGAGATCGAACTAAATAACTTGAATGTGGTGTTTCGTCAATATGCAACGGAGTTGCATATTGAGCTCCACTTAATTTGTAGGATTGTTTGTGCACTTTGCCATGCCATGCATATTTAAACCGGACATGCATCAGACTTGATTGTGCATCATGCCATGATTATGTGATGGTTGTTTACTATGTTGTTTGTTTTTATCTTCGGTGTACTTCTTCTCGGTAATCCGGTAATGTCGTGTTTGTGAGGATCCGTTGGCTACGTCCGTTTGTCTTCTTCATGGACTCGTTCTTCTTCCTTGCGGGATCTCAGGCAAGATGACCATACCCTCGAAATCACTTCTATCTTTGCTTGCTAGTTGCTTGCTCTTTTGCTATGCCTATGCTTAGATACCTACCACTTGCTTATCATGCCTCCCATATTGTTGAACCAAGCCTCTAACCCACCTTGTCCTAGCAAACCGTTGTTTGGCTATGTTACCGCTTTGCTCAGCCCCTCTTATAGTGTTGTTAGTTGCAGGTGAAGATTGGAGCTGGTTCCATGTTTGGAACATGGATATTTTATTGGGATATCACAATATCTCTTATTTAATTAATGCATCTATATACTTGGTAAAGAGTGGAAGGCTCGGCCTTATGCCTGGTGTTTTGTTCCACTCTTGCCGCCCTAGTTTCCGTCATATCGGTGTTATGTTCCCGGATTTTGCGTTCCTTACGCGGTTGGGTTATAATGGGAACCCCTTGACAGTTCGCTTTGAATAAAACTCCTCCAGCAAGGCCCAACATTGGTTTTACCATTTGCCACCTAGCCTTTTTTCCCTTGGGTTAGGCCAGCCCAAGGGTCATCTTTATTTTAAACCCCCCGGGCCAGTGCTTGTCTAAGTGTTGGTCCAAACTAGAGCCCCTTGCAGCGCCACCTCGGGGAAACTCGAGGGCTGGTTTTAGTTGTACGGATTGCTTATCCGGTGTTGCCCTGAGAACGAGATATGTGCAGCTCCTATCGGGATGTCGGCGCATCGGGTGGTCTTGCTGGACTTGTTTTACCATTGTCGAGGATGTCTTGTAACCGGGATTCCGAGTCTGATCGGGTCTTCCCGCTAGAAGGAATATCCTTCGTTGATCGTGGGAGCTTGTGATGGGCTAAGTTGGGACACCCCTGTAGGGTTTTGAACTTTCGAAAGCCGTGCCCACGGTTATGGGTAGATGGGAGTTTGTTAACGTCCGGTTGTAGAAAACCTGAAGTTGACCTTATTTAAAATACATCAACCGCGTGTGTTACCGTGATGGTCTCTTCTCGGCGGGGTCCAGGAAGTGAACACGGTGTTGGAGTTATGTTTGACGTAGGTTGTGCTAGGATCACTTCTTGATCATAGCTTCTCGAACGTGCTTTGCCTTCTCTTCTTGCTCTCATTTGCGTATGTTAGCCACCATATATGCTAGTCGCTTGCTGCAGCTCCACCTCATACCACTACCTTACCTTTAAGCTTAAATAGTCTTGATCGCGAGGGTGTGAGATTGCTGAGTCCCTGTGGCTCATAGATACTTCCAAAACCAGCTTGCAGGTGCCGAGGTTACCGTGCAGATGACGCAACCAAGCTCAAGAGGAGCTCGATGAAGATCGTGTCCTTTATGTTGTTTCATTCTAGTCGATCAATAGTGGAGCCCAGTTGGGGTCGATCGGGGATCTGTGTAGCATTTGGGGTAGTCTTCTTTTATTTTGGCTCCGTAGTCGGGCCTTGTTTGTAACTGGTTGATATAATGCTTTATTCATGTAATTGTGTGAAGTGGCAATTGTAAGCCTACTATGTATCTCTTTCCCTTATGTATTACATGGGTTGTGTGAAGATTACCTCACTTGCGACATTGCTTTCAATGCGGTTATGCCTCTAAGTCGTGCTTCGACATGTGGGAGATATAGCCGCATCGAGGGCGTTACAATGAAAGTCTTCAAAACATGGAAGTTTTGAGGACAAACGATAGAAATAAACCTATTACCATGCAGTGGAAGGTAGACTACACTAAGCAAGCCATAGTCAAGTATTCAATGAAGTGAAAGCACAGTGACTAATAGCAGCTAGGCAGTATAGATCAGGTAGGAAGATAGTGTGAAGCCAATCAGAACAAGCAGTCACTCGGTGAAGACAAAAGATAATGCAATCATACAATGACTTCACCAGGGCCAACAGTAAGTAAAGGAAAGGGAAGGATGAAACCAGTGACTCATTGAAGAAAATGATTTGTTGGACCAGTTCCAGTTGCTGTGACAACTATACGTCTGGTTAGGGAGGCTGAGATTCAACTCAGAAGACCGCGTCTTCACCTTATTCCCCTTGAGCTAAGGACACCCAGTCCTCGCCCAATTACTCTGGTAAGTCTTCAAGGTAGACTTCCAAACCTTCACAGACTTTGTTCACCGGCGATCCACAATGACTCTTGGATGCTCAGAACGCGACGCCTAACCGTCTGGAGGATTCAGAGTCCTCAAGTGTAATAAGTCCTCAGATCACACAGGTTGGAAGACTTAAGTGATGCCTAACACTCTTTGGCTCTAGGTTTTAGGGTTTTATCCTCGCAAGGAATTCTCTCTCAAAGGCTTCAAGGTGGGTTGCTCTCAAATGACAAAAGCCGTGCACTAACTCTAAGCAGCCAACTGTTTATGGTTGTAGGGGGTGGGCTATTTATAGCCACTAGGCAACCCGACCTGATTTGTCCGAAATGACCCTGGGTCACTAAGGAACTGACACGTGTTCCAACGGTCAGATTTCAAACACACACGGCAACTTTACTTGGGCTACAAGCAAAGCTGACTTATCCAACTCTGAATAAGATTTCCTCTCATAGTCTTCACTCGAAGACATAGGATTTTGGTTAAGCATCACTTCAGTCATTCTGACTGGTTCTCTTGGACCCCACTTAACAGTACGGTGGTTCCTATGACTCAACAAAGAAAAAACAAAGAACGACAAAACTGCTAAGTCTTCGCGCTCCATAGTCTTCACGCGATGTCTTCTCTTGTCATAGTCTTCAATGTGAATGTCTTCACATACCACCTTTGACTTCAATGTCTTCATACATTTTTAGGGGTCATCTCTGGTAGGAAAACCGAATCAATGAGGGACTTCTGCCTGTGTTATCCTGCAATTCTCACAAACACATTAGTCCCTCAACCAGGTTTGTCATCAATACTCCAAAACCAACTAGGGGTGGCACTAGATGCACTTACACCTTGAATCTCTCTGAGTTGAGACGCCTTCGTTGACCTTGGAGAGCTAGTCCCAGACCAGCTTCGCAGTTTCCAGTGCACTCACATGGCCATACTGTCCTTTGGTGAGATGACCACAGATGATGTTCTTAGCAGTCGAATCTAGTTGAATGAACCTCTTAACATCAGCAGCGGTGACACCTTCACTGACCTTGGGAACGCCATTCTTGACAACATACCAGAGGTTGACATTAATGGCTTCAAGATGCATGCGCATCTTATTCTTCCAGTAGGGGTAATCAGTGCCATCGAAGACCGGGCACGTAGTGGAGACCTTGATTATCCCTACAGTTGACATAGCTAAAACTCCAAGTGGTTAAACCGAATCACACAGAACAAGGGAGCACCTTGCTCTGATACCAATTGAAAGTGCTAGTTATCGACTAGAGGGGGTGAATAGGCAATTTTTATGAAAGTCTTCAAAACACGAGGTCTTTGAAGACAAACAGTAGAAATGAACCTGTTGACATCCAGGGAAAGATAGACTACACTAGACAAGCCATAGTCAAGTAAGCAATGTAGCGAAAGCACGAAGACAATCAATAGCTAGGTAGTATGGATTAGGATAGAAGACAGTATGAAGCCAAACAATAAATAGTCTTCACTCAGTGAAGTCAAACAGATCAGACAAGCAAGCAATGACTTCACAAAGACAAACTATAAAGTAAAGGGAAGTGGAGGATAGAACCAGTTGCTTGGTGAAGACAATGATTTGGTAGACCAGTTGTAGTTGTTGTCACAATTGTACGTCTGGTTAGGGAGGCTAAGATTTAACTCAGAAGACCATGTCTTCACCTTATTTCCCTTGAGATAAGGACACCCAGGCCTCACCCAATCACTCTGGTAAGTCTTCAAGGTAGACTTCCAAACCTTCAGACTTCGTTCACCGGCGATCCACAATGTTTCTTGGATGCTCAGAACGCGATGCCTAACCGGCTGGAGGATTCACAGTCTTCAAGTGTAACAAGTCTTCAGGTCACGCGGACAGAAAGACTTCAGTGATGCCCAACACTCTTTGGCTCTGGGTGTTTTGGGCTTTGTCCTCGCAAGAATCTCTCTCTCAAATGCTTCGGAGGTGGGTTGCTCTCAAACGGCAAAAACCGTGCACTAACTCTGAGTAGCCACCAATTTATGGTGTAGGGGTGGGCTATTTATAGCCAGGAGGCAGCCCGACATGATATGTCCGAAATGTCCCTGGGTCATTAAGGAACCGCCATGTGTCCAGCGGTCGGATTTCAAACACACGCGACAACTTTACTTGGGCTACAAACAAAGCTGACTCATCCAGCTCTGGATAAGATTTGCTCTTATTGTCTTCGCTCGAAGACATAGGATTTTGGTTGAGCATCATATCAGTCACTCTCACTTTGTTCACTTGGACCCCACTTAATAGTACGGTAGTTCATATGACTCAACAAAGAAGAAAAGGAAACTACGAAACAACTATGTCTTCGTACTCCATAGTCTTCAAGTGAATGTCTTCACATGTCATAATCTTCATCGTGAAGACACACCATTGTCTTTAATGTCTTCACACATTTTTAGGGCCATCTCTGGTACGTAAACCGAATCAATAAGAGCATCTCTGTCGGTGTCAAAACCGGCGGATCTCGGGTAGGGGGTCCCGAACTGCGCGTCTAGGCGGATGGTAACACGAGGCAGGGGACACGATGTTTTACCCAGGTTCGGGCCCTCTTGATGGAGGTAAAACCCTACGTCCTGCTTCATTTATTCTTGATGATATGGGTATTACAAGATTTGATCTACCGCGAGATCGGAGAGGCTAAACCCTAGAAGCTAGCCTATGGTATGATTGTATGTTGTCCTACGGACTAAAACCCCCCGGTTTATATAGACACCGGATAGGGCTAGGGTTACACAAGGTTGGTTACAAAGGAGGAGATATCCATATCCATAATGCCTAGCTTGCCTTCCATGCCAAGTAGAGTCCCATCCGAACACGAGATGAAGTCTTCAATCTTGTATCTTCATAGTCCAACAGTCCGGCCAAAGGATATAGTCCGGCTGTCTGGAGACCCCCTAATCTAGGACTCCCTCAGTAGCCCCTGAACCAGGCTTCAATGACGATGAGTCCGGCGCGCAGTATTTGTCGGCGTTCTGGGAACGGGGGTCCCCAGACTTGCGTGCCTGCGGCCTGCGGCGTGGCTCAAAGGGGGGCCAGCACGGCCCATCTTCATCAACACAAGACTCAAGACCCTCGCGAGGGGCCAAGCCTCGCAGGGCGGACGGCACGGAGCTTCCTCAGGCACGGCCTCGTTAGGCTGGCTCGCGAGGAGGCAGAGAGATCAAGGTGGGGTACCTCGCGAGGTGCCCGTGACGCAAGCCATGATGACTCAGGGCGCCAGGCGGGTGCCAGCCCGCGTAGCGTCCTCCTTTCCTCTTTGGTGCAAAGGGGGCAAGCGCAGCCGCGAAGTACCGAGGCATCAGGCAAAGGTTGCCATTTCGGTGCAACAAGACCAAGACCAGGAGGACTATGAGATGGAGGTCACCGTGGAGCCCAAGATGGCGTCATCACCAGAGCTTTGCGCAGGTGAAGACTGCTTTTGTCAGGATAGTTGATACTTGTTGTCCCCCTTCAAATTAGCCCGCCATTGTTGGCTCCCTTCCTGCTCGATATTTGGGAAGAGGACCAGGGCCTCTATAAATAGGACCAGCCACCCACAGAGCAAGGGGGTTGAAAAAAAGAGTAAGAGTAAGGTAGAGAGAGAGAGAGAGAAAGAGAGAAAGGTGGTTGAACTCCTCCCGGCAGTTCATCGCCCCAACCAAGAACAGACCCTCGCGAGGCTGTTCTTCCTTGTATCGTTCATCATCATCAGCCCCAAGAGGCAATCCACCCACCACACACTGGAGTAGGGTATTACACCACAACGGTGGCCCGAACCAGTATAAACCTTGTGTCTCTTGTGCAGTTCTTTCAGTAGTCTAGATCTTTGCGAGACGGAGAGGTAGAGGACGTAATCTCCGTGCGCACCCCAGTGTTCGAACCTTAAGGGTCTGCCGGAACCCGAAATCCGACATTTGGCGCGCCAGGTAGGGGTGCGCCGGAATTCGTCTTCCACCGCTCCGTGCCCCGTCGCGTCGTCATCACCATGCCCGGCGACCAGGAGGGCAACCCCGACCCAAGGGCTGCGTGGCCCGCCCGCGCAGAACCGCTCGCCTCGGGCGGCCCCGTGCCCCAGGCAGCTCGCGGTCCGCAGGGCGTTGTGGGCCGCGGGCGACGCGGACAGACTTCGACAACTCTTACACCGCGGCAGGCACGGTCGGCAGCAAGGGCCTCCAATCACGTTGCGACCATGACACCGTACACCCGCCGGGAGCAGGCGAACTCGAGGGTCGTGCTCACGGTGGCCCGAGAGCTGCTGCGGTGCAGACTGCTGGAGGGCGGCCACGACGTGCTGCTGGAGCGAGTGGTGGAGCTCCTGGGCTTCGCCGCCTCGGGGGCTCACCCCTTCTCCACCCAGCTCCCATCTCAAGCCCAGGGCGACCCGTGCGGGGGCTCCGTGCGTGCCCGCGGGCTCCAAGGCTACTCCGACGCCAGCGAAGCTGTCAGCACCGGACCAGCGGTGGCGCTGCCCCCGCCCCCGGCCCGCGAAGAAGAAGGACTCAACGCGACCCGCGGCCCCAGTGGGCGGCCGCGCTGCCACCCCGCAGTGGGCGTGACAGGCGGGACCGCTTGGCATGCGGGGCATCACGGCGTGGCATTCGGGATGACGGCGCCGGAGGAATACATGCCCCTCATGATGGACCAAGGACACCCTCACGAGAACGGACAAGGCTCGCTCCTCGGCCCAAGCTGGGGGGCGAGGCATTGGAAGCTGAGCCTTTCCAGGAGCCCCGGAACGGTCCCGCTGGCCACACTGGAGGCAACGATTATCGGGCACCGCTAATTCTTCAGGAGAAGGTATACGCTAACCATGGATCGCAGGAGGTGCAGGTCGCCGCGGCAAGCAGCTGCCCCGCTCCCACAGTCTCCTACCCCTCGGGAGGAGGGCGCAGGGGGGCTGCAGGAGAGGGGCCGAGATCCGACATCACCACCGCGGCGTTCGAAGCAAGGCGTTCTCAGGAGGTAGGCCCTCTGCTGGGGAGGTGCCTCGGGGCCTGCCCCTGGCAGAGGACCCGTGGTCGTCGGGGGAACCGCTGGCGACCGCTCTACCCCATCGGGCGGCGTCCTGGGTTCCGGTCGTTGCTGATGGCACTAGAGTGTGGCACAAGGCGGGGCCCTCATCTGGCGATATGAAGCAAGGCCAGTACCTGTGAAGAAGGCCCGGTGCCTGTGAAGCTCGCCGCCCCATGACACTCTCACGTAATAATGAGTGGGGCTATACACGCCCCGGAGTCTCAGGGGTGCCGGCCTTAGGCCCTGGGGCTCCCTCCCACGCCCAGTGGACAGCACTTAGCTCCGCACTGGTGAGAAGACGTCCAAGACTAGATTAGGTGTCGGACGCGGCCTTTTGTCTGCTTTCATTGCCTTTCCCTTTGGATGTAGCTTTTTCCCCGCTGGATTTAAGTTGGATTCGAATTTGAGATTTGCGTGTGTTCGGGGAAGGGGTGCTTATTCTCGTTCGAGCCATTTCTCGCGTTCTGGTTACCGCTTCGCCACAGTTGCCTCCCCTCGCGAGCCCCTCGCGAGTCGGGTCAGGCCTGGCTCATGCGCGACCCAAACTGCCGCTGTTGCTCCCTCTCGGGAGGATTTTTGGGTGCCTGCGGAGGTTGTCCTGTTGGGAAAAGGCCCAGAGCCTGTGAAGCAAGGCGAGTGCCTGTGAAGCTATCACGTTTTGGAAAAGGCCCAGAGCCTATGAAGCAAGGCGAGTGCCTGTGAAGCTATCGCGTTTTGGAAAAGGCCCAGAGCCTGTGAAGAAGGCAAATGTCTGTGAAGCCGTCGCATTTGGGAAAAGGCCCGGAGCCTGTGAAAAAGGCCCGGAGCCTAAGCTCCCCACCAGCGACACTCTCATATCCTACGGATTCAACTAAAGAACACCCCAGATGTCACGCCCTCCCACAGGCTGCTTCGGGGCTTGTGCGAAACAAAGGTAAACCAGCCAACCACCAGGCGCGGGTGCTCGTGCAATATGACAACTACTAATACGATGAACACAGGTTTTACATGAGGGGCTTCCCCTCCCAAAATGCTCTCACAGCCATCAGGTCAAAAACCTGAGTTCTATTCATGCAGGGTAAAAAATACAGGAGCGATACACACTCAGTCGGACCAATCCCGAGCCATCGCTGGCATCGCCAAACTCACCATCGTTGTCTGCGTCGCCACCAGCGGCGTCAGGGCCGTTCACCGCACCGCCCTCATCAGCAGCCACGATCACATCGTCGTCGTCCAAAGCGAAGGCCCTGACAAGGGCGTCCACGTTGTCTTCCACCCAGTGCACCAGGTCGCCTCGGATGGCCTGGGGAACTGGGGCGATGACGGCGTCAAAATCGAAGTGGGAATCCATGTTCAGAAGATGACTGAAGACACGGGAAAAGGCGCGCCCGAGCAGGGCACGGCTCCTCTCTTCCACCAACCTGTCGGCCCTGGCCGACCGCGCCTCCAGCTGCGCCACCACGGCGGTGAAGAACTGAAGGTTGCCAGCATAGTTTGCTGTGTGCGGCTCGCCAACAGCCGCCTCACAGATGTTGCCCAAGGTTGCGCTAGCCCTCTCCCCGGAGCGTGGCGAGCATGGGGTCGTGCATGTGCTCCAGGACCTGCCGCTGACATATCTCATCCACGTTCTGGCGTGCGACACCCTCAGCCTCCTCCACCCGCTGACGAAGACGGAGCATCTCAGCCCGGGAGGCGTCGGCCAGCCGCGTCGCCTCCTCCCGCTTGGCCCTCAAGGCTGCGGTCCTCCCTTCAGCTTCGACCCGGATCAACTCCAGCCTCCCCTCGAACTCGCGCTCGAGGTCTTGGCGCGCCATCGCCACCCGACGTACGACCTCCTTCAAGACACGAGCTTCCCATGTGGCGACATCGTCCTCCGCCTGCGTCACCAAGCGCTCCCTCGTCTCCAGCCGCTCGCACTCGCGGGTGCGTTCGGCGGCTTCCAGCGTCAACACTTCTTCACGCTTCTGGAGCTCAGCTGGGTCGCCGGAAGCCACCCGCATCGATGCAAGGGCCAACTCGCGCAGCTCCACTTGCTCCTCCAGTGAGTGGCACCGGGCCAAGAGCTCACGAGCCCGCTCCTCCGCCGCCTCTCGCCGTCGGTCAGCTCCCCGGGCCTCCTCGGCGGCCTGGGATCAGGTCACTCGAGAGGCCTCTAGCGACGCCTTCGCCTCTTCATCATCAAGATCACGTTGACGGCGCGTGAGGGCGATGGCGGCCTCCAGCTCGTGCCTCCCTGCAGCCAGGCGCAGGCCCTCGGCCTCCAGGCGCGCGTCTTTGTCAGCAAGCTCCTCCCCAAGCAGGTTCACCGCGTCGGTCGCCCTTCGAAGGAACCCTTGGCGGATAGCGCGGCGCTCCCGGGCGCGCTCAAGCACGTCTTCCACACCATCATCCACCCCAAGCAAGCGCCGGGGGCCACGGATCATCGTTCCTCCTCCGGGCAGGGGGCTGGGGACTGGCGCCCTCGCGACGGCCGGGCGCGTCGCACTAGAATCCCAGCCTGGAGCCAGCCCATCCCCAGATGAAGGGCGCAGGGGGCGCCTCAACCAGTCGCAGTCCACGACCAGACGAGAAGCCCACGGCAGGCTGGCTATTCCCCGATAGGGCCCGCGAAGGAAAATCGGGGGGAATGAAGGGCCGCGGTGCACCTCGGGATGGTCCACCCCTTCAGTCGCCCTCACCACAAGGGCAGAGCTGCTCGGAGCACTTGAGGACGGTAGAGGGGGCGAGGCCAAAGGAGGCGGCACCTCAGCTACTTCCGCGAGCTCGGCCTAAAGGGGCCTGTGGAGCAAGGATCAGTGAAAGCAACAAGAGGATCAGGAGCCAGAAAGGGAGAAGACTTACTCGTCAGTGGCGAAGTACTTCCTGCGCTTCAGCACGCGACAAGGGAAGTCATCACCCAAGGCTTCCCTTTTCCTCCGGAGGGCCTCAAAGTCCACGCGGAAGCGGCCCAAGAGAAGAGCGCAAGGATCAACCTGCGACGAAGACGGAGCATCGGAGCGATCCGCATCAGGGGTGCCTGCCTGGCGCGTGCCGTCCATCACCTTGCCAGAAGATGCGGCTGGGGCCTCCGAGGCCTCAGCCCCGGGTGCTAGGAGCGGCTGCTTGCCACCCTCAGCCTCAGCGGCACGGGTCCTAGGAGCTGTCCCCTCGAGAGCATCACCCGACGCTGTCACCTCATCGGGAGCCCCCTCGGCCTCCGGCGCCTCCTGCCTCCCTGCTCCGCCACTTGAGGAGGAGTCGCCTTGGCTGATTGGAAGGGCAGTCACCACCACTAGATTCTCACGAGGTCCCTGGAGGCCGGCGGGGCGCAGCCCCCACTCATCAAAGACGGGCATCTGCTTCATGAAGTCGACCCTGCTCTAGCAGAGATACAGCAAGGCCCCTCCCTGCCGGACGTTGCTGGGGTTGGGGTCCCCGGCCAAGGTCAAGAGCGTCGACTTCAGCACCTCAGGAGCCAGGTCCTCATCCTGGAGCCTCATGCTATCCTCGCGCCCACGGAAGGCCCACATCCAGCGAGAGTGGCGTTGAAGGGGAGCAACACGGCATAACAGAAACTCCTTCACCACCTTGGGCGCTGTCACGCCGAGCTTCCTCAGGAGCGCGAAGCGGCGCCAGATGAAGACGAGCCGGGGGCTCTCGAGCGTCTCCTGGCCCCAACCCGAATTGGGGACAGCAGGCGAGGTTGGCTCCAATAGCAGGGGCTGGGCACCCCTGCGTCCACATACAGCCACCGCTCGCGGAACCCAGCCGCGGGCAGGGGGAGCTTGAAGTCAATCCCAGAGGCCGCGGTCTCAGGCTCGGCAGCGAAGCTCACGCACGCCCAGCATTGGGTAGGGTCGACAAGATACAGCGAGAAGAAGTGGCGCAGCAAGGCAACCGAAGGAGGGATGCCCACCATGGCTTCGCAAACGAAGGCGAAGACCGAAAGGAGGGTGATGGACTCAGGACTTAGATGCATCATGTGGATCTGATAATGGGAGAGCACGGCATTGAAGAAATCAGAAAAGGGGGGAACCAGACCCGCCCACAGGGCGTCGGTAAAATATGGGACCTCGGTAGCTATCCTGTCGATGGAGAAGTGGGGCGCGGGCTAGGCCGTCGTCCTCCCGCACTCATTGAAGATGGTGGCCAGAGCCAAGCTGTCCTTGCCCAGGCACTCTTGATTGAGTATGGTCGACTGGCCGATGGCGGCACACAAGACGGAGGCATGGGTTTCTGCCCTCCCTCCTTCTTCGTCGGAGCCATGGCGATGGGAAGGAGGGGGAAGATTCGAGATTGGATTGGGGGCAGGAGCTGGCGTTCGAAGGAAGGAAGAACAGAGGACGCCCGAGCAACAGGAAGGGGAGCGGCTGTGTGCAACTACAAGTCCGCCTAGCAGGGCGTAGAATAAGGGGGCGTGGGGGAACAGTGCCGCCCACGTCCCATCAACCGCCACGCGGCGCCCAAGGCCGTAGGCTGTTAGGGCCCGCGGAGCTTCGCCTTTCCCCTTTCGCCTCTCAGCACGGCCAAGTCCGGGAGCGCCTTGGGCCCGGGGGCTACTGTCGGTGTTCTGGGAACAGGGGTCCCCAGACTTGCCTGCCTGCGGCCTGCGGCGTGGCTCAAAGGGGGCCCATCACGGCCCATCTTCATCAACACAAGACTCAAGACCCTCGCGAGGGGCCAAGCCTCGCGGGGCGAACGACACGGAGCTTCCTCAGGCACGGCCTCGTCTGGCTGGCTCGCGAGGAGGCGGAGAGATCAAGGCGGGGTACCTCGCGAGGTGCCCGTGACGCAAGCCATGACGACTCAGGGCGCCAGGTGGGTGCCAGCCCGCGCAGCATCCTCCTTTCCTCTTTGGTGCAAAGGGGGCAAGCGTAGCCGCGGAGTACCGAGGCATCAGGCAAAGGTTGCCATTTCGGTGCAACAAGACCAAGACCAGGAGGACTACGAGACGGAGGTCACCGTGGAGCCCAAGACGGCGTCATCACCAGAGCTTTGCGCATGCGAAGACTGCTTTTGTCAGGATAGTTGATACTTGCTGTCTCCCTTCAAATTAGCCCGCCATTGTTGGCTTCCTTCCCGCTCGATATTTGGGAAGAGGACCAGGGCCTCTATAAATAGGACCAGCCACCCACAGAGCAAGGGGGTTGGAAAAAAGAGTAAGAGTAAGGCAGAGAGAGAGAGAAAGAGAGAAAGGTGGCCGAACTCCTCCCAGCAGTTCATCGCTCCAACCAAGAACAGACCCTCGCGAGGTTGTTCTTCCTTGTATCGTTCATCATCATCAACCCCAACAGGCAATCCACCCACCACACACTGGAGTAGGGTATTACACCACAACGGTGGCCCGAACCAGTATAAACCTTGTGTCTCTTGTGCAGTTCTTTCAGTAGTCTAGATCTTTGCGAGACAGAGAGGTAGAGGACGTAATCTCCGCGCACACCCCAGTGTTCGAACCTTAAGGGTCTGCCGGAACCCGAAATCCGACAGTATTGTCTTTGGCATTGCAAGGCGGGTTCCTCCCCCGGATACATCACGGAAGAATTTGAATACAAGGATAGTGTCCGACCCTGCAAAATAAGTTCCACATACCACCATAGAGAGAATAATATTTCCACAAATCTAATCTGCTGACACGTTTTGGCAACACGACATTATGCCATGGCCCGGTAATTATTCGAATCGTTTCCTTTAACTAGCCCCGCACACAACGCGACGCAGTTTCTTGACACGTCTTGTCAAAGCAGAGATCGCGTTCCCATTATTACGGGATTCTCATCAATACGGGCGTGGATAACCCAACCGCGCCACCGATTACGGCGCTTGGGGGATAAGTGAGTTTTACCAGGCTAGTGGGGGCGCATAGTTTTGGCCATCCATATAAAGGGATAAGGATTCACCTTTTCATCCACGCCTTCTTCCTCCATTGCTCATCCATTTTCGCACACTCGAGCTCCAGCGCCCAAGTCCGCATTTCCCATCTCAACCTTCTCCAACCATGTCCTGAGTGGGAGGCAGGTGGATGGTCTCCTCCGTCACGGAGGGACACATCAAGAAGCTGAGGAGAGCTAGATACCTGCCTGACGACATCGCGCACCGGCTCCCAGATGAGGGGCAGCTCATCCCCACCCCAGGCCCCACAAGAGGGTAGTGTTCCTTACCCATTTCCTCCGTGGACTGGGATTTCCTCTCCACCCATTCGTCCGGGGGCTCATGTTCTACTACGGCCTGGATTCCCACGATCTGGCCCTGAACTTCATCCTCAACATCTCGGCATTTATCGTCGTGTGCGAGGCCTTCCTACGCATCAAGCCCCACTTCGGCTTATGGCTGAAGACCTTCAATGTCAAGTCGAAGGTAGTGAGCGGCCACCAGGCAGAGTGTGGAGGCGCCATGGTGGGCAAGATGCCCAACGTCACATGGCTCGAGGGCTCCTTCGCGGAGACCATAAAGGGGTGGCAATAGGGATGGTTCTACATCACCGAGCCGCGTAACCCTGAATGGGCAGCGGCCCCCGAGTTCCGATCTGGCATCTCCACGCGGCTCACCTCCTGGCAGGAGAAGGGCCTGTCCTGGGGTAGTTCGGGAGAGCTGACCGGACTCCAAACATGTATCCAAAACATGGTGAGCAAGAAGCTCAAACTCGTCAACATAGTCTAGGTCATGCTCATCCGCCGGATCCTCTCGTGTCAACAACGGGCTTTCAACTTGTGGGAGTTCGACCCGGCCCAGCACCAAACTCTGAACAGGCTCTTCGACACAACACACGAGGATGCCTGGATGGTGCTATTCAAGGGCACCTAGGTTCCCCCTCCCACTACCGAGGATCGCGGATTCTGCGCGAAGCGCCAAGCCAGCGCAGTAACCTGTTTTACCTCTTACAGGATACTCGTTTTTCATAGTTTGACTCTATGTGGGATCTAAGCTCCCTAACCTTTGACAGGACTGGCAGGAGACGGCCGGACAGATCGACTGTCCGGCTCCTTTACCCGAAGGCCCAGCAGACGCCCGCTTGGTGGAGCTGCTGGTTCCGGCACCTTACGTGGTGCCAGAGAAGAAGGCCACGGGAACCCAAAAGAGTTCTCGGCGCCCGGTGGTGTCGGACTCATCGTCCGATGACTCTGAGGCGCACTCCTCCCATGAAGATGAGGAGGAGGAAAAAGAGGTTTCTTCCCCTCCAACAGGGGGAGAAAATAAAAGGAAGGCCGCCCCAACTGGGGAGGCCGGAGGGTCCAAGAAGGGAAGGACCCTTCCTCCGAACTACTCCACCAACGCCGCCGACAATAAAGAGGGGTGGCCGCCCAGGGCCAAGCCCCTGGCGAATTCATAATTATTCGAACACCAGAGTGACTCGTAGCGTTCCTTTATTGCACAGCTTCTCCTAACACTGAATATAATCATGCAGTCTGCCCCGAGCACAAGTCGACATATCGTTGAGTGGTTCCTTGGATTCGTCGGATGTGAATAGCTTTTCACTTCCGACCGCTTCCACCCCTCGCCCTACGGACAACGCCGAGGTGTTGTCCCAAAAGGTTCCAAGCCAAGGGGAGGTGGTCCTAGAGGCGCCGCAAGGCGACCTTCCGGACTGTAGGCGAAAAGGGAGCAAGGCTCCCAAGGGCTCCAAGTTCGGCCCTGGGCCGGACATCGCACCGGAACCTTCAGTGGTTCCAGACTCCAGCAGGCGGCCCCCCACTAAGAAGGGAAAGCCTACCGCGCCGGTGACCTCCGTCCAACCGGAGGCACCAGATAACTTGCTGGAGGTGCTTAACGGCGCCTCCATCGACGAGGAGCACCGCACTATTATGAGTGCGGTGATCCAGAAAGTTCAGTCCGCCAAGAGCGGGCTGACTGAAGCCTGTGCCAGCCTTTTAACAGGCTTTGAGGTATGCAAAAAATATATGAAAATATTACCGCATAGACAGTAGCCCCTGATGCTCTGTTTGGTGTTCACAAAGAAAAGCCGAATAGAGGATCTAATAATAAACGCATGAGTCTAACATAAGTATGTCAATATGGGTATGCAGGCTGCGCTGCTGACCTCTGCCGCACTGACTGCGGAGGTTGATGCGTTGAAGCAGAGCCTTGAGCGGTCCGAAGAAACAGCTCGGCCTTGCCAAGAAGCAGCTCAAGGAAAAAGAAGGTAAGTAATACCTTGTGTAAGTATATATTAGAAAGATGTGGTTACAAAAAATGACAGGATCATCGTGGCTATGGAAGGGGCCACGAACAAGGTGGCGAACCTGAAGCAAGCGCTGTCCGAGGCCGAAAGCAAAGCGGCCACGAAGCGCACCGAGCGAGGGAAACATGAAGCGCGGGTGGAGGAGGTGCAGCAAGAGCTCCAGGCTCTCATGAAAAAACACGAGAGTTTGGAGCTTGACTCGAAGACGCGAGAGTCCGAGCTCGCGGCGGCCCTTGAAAGCGCCAAGTCTGCCAAGGCTGAAGCCCAAAAAGCCCTCCAGGAAATTGAGGCGATGAATAAGATAGCAGTGGGTAAGGCATTCATTATGCAAAGCAAGCACGTGAAAGTGAACTACTTGTTACTTACCCGAGTCCGGAGCTCTCCAGGAGCGTTTGCAGATTTACCCCATAGTGTGTCAGATGCCGCTACTACTATCGGGCCGAGGAAGGGAGCTCGATGGAGAAGGTGTTCTGGTCTCAGTATGCTGAGGCCGGACACCCCGTGCCCTTGAGCGACCAGCTAAAGCAACTGGTCGAGCTCCATAAGGTGGCCGAACAGGCCATGAAAGGTCTTATAGTCCGGCTGTGGCCTGGAGAGGCCATGCCTGGGAGCTACTTTGGGCTGGTGAGGCGGCTAGCAGATGCCTGTCCGTGGCTTGAAGTCATCAAGCGCTCCGTCTGCATCGAGGGCGCCCGCAGGGCGCTTGCCCGTGTTAAAGTACACTGGGGCAAGATGGATGCTGAGAAGCTGGTGAAGGACGGGCCACCGCAGGGCAAGGAGCATCGCAACCCCGAGATGTACTATGAGGGTGTCTTGAAGGGTGCTCGTCTCGTAGCGGACGAGTGTACAAAAGATATAATATTCGAGTAAACTTGCTCGTGTAATCCTGTAGTTATGAAAACTTGTTCATATGCGCTATGCAACGCTTGTTTGAATTTAAAATATTACCTTCTGTTTGGCTATTTATCAAATCTGAGAGATGGCTAGTCGTCGGCTTGTGCCCCCATGCCACGAGTGCTGGGGTGTTCGGGATAAACCTGAGCACTCTTGTTCCCATTGTTGGGTCCTTCCAGGGAGGTGCTCAGCACAACGAACAAGGCAATCAGACTATAATGCGTTATCACTCTCACTAATTTTAAATTTCGGCGAAGCCCCTAGTATTCGGAAGGCCGAATTCGGGGCGCGATACACGCCTTAAGCCGGACAGGGCCGACTCCTCGCTCTAAGCGGCATAAGTCTTTAGGGACTCGAAAACCTCTCGAACAGCGACCAGTCTATCGCCTTATCATGACAGTCAGCTTTAGCTTTCTCTACTGAGGTGCTTAGCCCAGCTGAACCGGGGCACAATCGCAGTAGTTCTCCCAGTGCTACCTTAGCCGATATAGTGGAACGTAAGGTACCAAAACATGGGAGCCGGGAAAACCCAACTATTGACCAAAGACATGATTCGGAGCTGATGCATATAATGCTATAATTTCGGGGTGCCGCACTTGTGAAAGCGTTCGGACTTCTCACACCATATTGTGGGGGTACTTAAGCCCCAGGTGTATTGGCCGTACCAAAGTGTACGGTTGCAAGGTGTCATTAATGAACACGTATATAAAAAAAGAAGAATGCAATAAAAGCCTTAATGCAATGCATTGTTTATTAAAAACGTGTGTTAGAGCAGAATGATATTGGTAATGTGATAAGCAAAAAGTAGGACTATGTCCCCTCCAAGGGCAAGCTGAGGAATAATATTAAAGCAAGTATTTCACTCATTATCGTAATCCACCTGGGAGTTCCATGGTGTGATGTAGCTTTCTGCCTCCTTGGTTGCTGCATCATGTGTTCGGCAATCATGTTGCCGGACAGGGTTTCCAGAGATTAATGTCCTGAAAGAGAGAAAAATAACAAAGCGGGAAGCCCCTAGTGCGGTTTAAGCAGCGTCTTGGGGCGTGCCGTAGTCGTGCCCCCTTCCCCGCCTGTGCCCATGGTATTTTCAATGCGTAATTATGTACGCGTGGCACGAATTTTGATGTTTGACTTGGGCCGGGGTGGGGGACGCATTGCTATGCAAGCTCGGAACGTGCCAGGCGGTCCTATTGCCGATTACTCCGGGCGCGCTTGAAGGTGTTCGGGTCCTTAAACACCGAACTAGTGGATTGCCTTAAGAGGCTGCTTTGCGCTTCCGCTGCGAGGGTCGCAGTGTGCTCCTCCATTCGGAGAGAGCGCTCTGTGTTTCCATTAACTGTAATGACCCCCTGAGATCCTGGCATCTTAAGCTTGAGGTATGCATAATGCGGTACCGCATTGAATGTCGCAAATGCGGTTGGCCCGAGCAGTGCATGATAACCACTGCGGAACGGGACTATATCGAAGATTAACTCTTCGCTTCGGAAGTTATCCGTGGATCCGAAGACCACTTCCAATGTGACTGAGCCCGTGTAATGGGCCTCTACACCTGGTATGACGCCTTTAAAGGTCGTTTTTGTGGGTTTGATCCTTGAGGGGTCAATACCCATTTTGCGCACCGTGTCCTGGTAAAGCAGGTTCAGGCTGCTGCCGCCATCCATAAGGACTCAAGTGAGGTGAAATCCGTCAATAATTGGGTCTAGGACCAGTGCGGCGAATCCGCCATGACGGATACTAGTGGGGTGGTCCCTGCGATCGAAGGTGATCGGATGGGAGGACCATGGGTTGAACTTTGGGGCGACTGGCTCCAACGCATATACGTCCCTGAGCGCACGCTTCCGCTCCCTCTTGGGGATGTGGGTTGCGTATATCATGTTCACCGTTCGCACTTGTGGGGGGAACCTCTTCTATCCTCCGGTATTCGGCTGCCGGGCTCCTCCTCGGCATCGCTATGTGGCCCCTTATCTTTGTTTTTGGCAATTAACTTGCCGGCCTGCTTGAACACCCAACAATCCCTATTGGTGTGGTTGGTTGGCTTGTTGAGGGTGCCGTGTATTTGACACAAGTGATCGAGTATACGGTCCAAACTGGACGGGCCCGGAGTGCTTCTTTTGAATGGCTTTTTCCGCTGACCGGGTTTAGAGCCTTTGAATCCGGCATTGACTATCGTATCCTCGGTATTGTCGCTGTTAATGCGGCGCTTATGTTTGTTGCGACGTGACCTACTACTGTCGTCCTTGGTATCCGAAGTACCATGGTTCTTTGATATGTTGTTACTGCGAGCCAGTCAGCTGTCTTCTCCCGCACAAAAGCGGGTCATGAGTGTCGTGAGGGCTGCCATAGATTTCGGCTTTTCCTGACCAAGGTGCCGGGCTAGCCACTCGTCGCGGATGTTGTGCTTGAAAGCTACTAGAGCCTCTACATCCAGACAGTCGACGATTTGATTTTTCTTTGTTAGGAACCATGTCCAGAATTGCCTGGCCGATTCCTCTAGCTGCTGAATTATGTGGCTCAAGTCATCAGCATTTGGTGGTCGCACATAAGTGCCCTGAAAGTTGTCGAGGAATGCGGCTTCCAGATCCTCCCAACAGCCAATGGACTCTGCTGGCAAGCTATTGAGCCAATGCCGAGCTGGTCCTTTGAGTTTGACTGGGAGGTATTTAATGGCGTGTAGATCATCACCGCGTGCCATGTGGATATGCAGGAGGAAATCCTTGATCCATACCGCAGGATCTGTTGTGTTGTCGTATGATTCTATATTTACGGGTTTGAAATCCTCTGGGATTTGATGATCCATTACTTCGTCTGTGAAGCATAAGGGGTGTGCGGCGCCTCTGTACTGGGATATATCGCGACGCAGCTCCAATGAGTCTTGCCCGCTGTGCACGGCCCGGCCGGATTTACTTTTGTTGTATCCGGCATGACGATTATCGTCTCGCATAGTGGCGCGCCCTCGTGATCCGTAGATCGATCTTGCATATTTTGCTTTGTCCTCCAATACGTCTCGCAGGTCTGGCGTATTTCCCCATGCCTTTTTATTTGAATGGCGTTGGGGTGCAGGCTGAGCTTTTGGCTGGAATGCCTCTTTGTCGCGGCCACAGGGTGGCCGATCAGCCGCATCATACGCTTCTTCCTCCAGTCGGGGTAGCAACCTGCATTTTGGGTAACTCTTGGAGGGGTGTTCGAGTTTATATTCCTCGGCCGCGAGGACTTCAGTCCATCTGTCAGCTAGCAGATCTTGATCAACTTGAAGCTGTCGCTGCTTTTTCTTAAGGCTATTTGCCGTGGCTATAAGACGGCGCTTGAAGCGCTCTTGTTTGATGGGATCCTCTGGCACGACGAATTCATCATCGTCGAGGCTTGCCTCGTCTTCGGAGGGAGGCATGTAATTGTCATCCTCCTCCTTTGCCGCTCTCTCAGGAGGGCTGGCCTCTCCATCCTCCTGTCCTAAATTGTGCTGGAGGGGGTTATTGCCATCTTCGGCCATATCCGGAGTGCTATTATCTCCTGTGCCGGTATCACCGCTTTTGCTTTGGCAGGACTTAGAGCGGCGCCGCTGACGTCGGCGCTTGGGTTGCTTCTTGGAGGGGTCATCCTCCGTTGTCTCGTCGCCATTGCCTTCTTTGAGTGTGTCCACCATGTATATATCGTATGATGAGGTGGCTGTCCAGTGCCCTGTGGGCAGTGGTTCCTCTTCGTCTCCCGCATCGTCGTCCATACCCTCGATGTCTTCGGAGTCGAAGTCGAGCATGTCGATTAAGTCGTCGACAGTGGCTACTAAGTGGGTGGTGGGTGGGCGTCGAATTTCTTTGTCGTCCGCATCCCAATCCTGCCGGTCATAATCCGGCCAGGACTCTCCTGGCAAAGAGAGAGACTTTAGTGAATTCAGTATGTCGCCGAAGGGCGAGTGCTGAAAGATATCCGTGGGAGTGAACTCCATGATCGGCGCCCAATCGGATTCGATTGGCAGGGGCGCGGATGGTTCAGAGTTCGGAGGAGAGTCCAGCAATGTGGAGTCACGGTTCTCTCGAAGGATAAGGTTGGTGTTCGGCTCAATCGCCGTTGAGGCTGCAGCCTCCGCGGCGGGGTCTAGCCACCCGCCCTCGGTTGGCGCAGTTGGCTTCGAATTAAAGGTCGGAGCGGGTGCGGGTGCGGCCTCCAGGACACTGTTCGGCGGCAGAGCTAAATCATGCCCATCGTGACAGTGTGGCGCACTCGGCAGGGGCTCGAATCCGTCGAAGATCAAGTATCCACGGATATCGACCGTGTAGTTTAAGCTTCCAAACCTGACCTGATGGCCAGGCGCGTAACTTTCAATCTGCTCCAGATGGCCAAGCGAATTGGCCCGTAGTGCAAAGCCGTCGAATACAAAAATCTGTCCGGGGAGAAAAGTCTCACCCTGGACTGCATCGCTAATGATGATCGAAGGAGCCATCAAGCCTGATGATGACGACACAGAGGAACTCTCAATGAAAGCACCAATGTCGGTGTCAAAACCGGCGGATCTCGGGTAGGGGGTCCCGAACTGCGCGTCTAGGCGGATGGTAACAGGAGGCAGGGGACACGATGTTTTACCCAGGTTCGGGCCCTCTTGATGGAGGTAAAACCCTATATCATGCTTGATTTATTCTTTATGATATGGGTATTACAAGAGTTAATCTACCGCGAGATCGGAGAGGCTAAACCCTAGAAGCTAGCCTATGGTATGATTGTATGTTGTCCTACGGACTAAACCCCCCGGTTTATATAGACACCGGATAGGGCTAGGGTTACACAAGGTCGGTTACAAAGGAGGAGATATCCATATCCATACTGCCTAGCTTGCCTTCCACGCCAAGTAGAATCCCATCCGGACACGAGACGAAGTCTTCAATCTTGTATCTTCATAGTCCAACAGTCCGGCCAAAGGATATAGTCCGGCTGTCCGGAAACCCCCTAATCCAGGACTCCCTCAATCTCCAACAGTCGCGCAACGCGCCGCGCGCTAAAAACTCATTTGCCGCGCGCCCTTCGCCTAGTTTGGCGCGGCCGGCAGCGCTGGCTCCAGCGGCCATGCTAAAATTGAGCGCGCGCGTAGCTCCAGCGACCGTGCTAAAGTGTAGCGCGCGCTAAACATTGCGTACATTTTTTTAAACGATAAATAAAATTCATAGATAAAAACAATACATAGATATTTTACATAGTTCCATAGCATAAATAGATTAAAAAACTACGGTGCAACGACATAAAAAACTACTAGATAGTGCAAGTACATAGTGCAACTACAGCCTACTCCCAGTCGTCATCATCATCATCATTGTCGTCATCCTCGCTGGTTTGGTCCGAGGTATCGAGCCACATGTCCTCCCAACGGTCGTCATCAGACGAAAAGATTGTGTGCCCACCATTTTCAGCGATTTCACACTGCGATAACGTCAGGGCCTTCCGCCGACGTCTTTCCAACCGCCTCGCGCGGCGCTTTGCCGTCTGCTCCTCGCGACGCCTTGCCCGGAAGGCTTCCTCGTTGGCGACATCCTACGGGTGTCGCCGGCGCCACTCCGCCATGGCCCGATCGTCCTCCTCGGCGATGAGGAGGCGGTGCTGCCGCCGAGCATGCTCCGCACGGTCCTGGTCCGTGATAAGATGAGGCGGAGGGGCGACGTCATGCGCCTGCTGGCGCGTGTGGACATCCTGGAAGTTCATCTGCTGGTGCGGCCTGTCTAGGCGCCACGCCGCCGCGTCGTAGGCGCGTGCGGCCTCGTACGAGGTCTGGAACGTACCGAGGCCAGGCCGGACGTCGCCGGACCGAATCACGGCGGAGTACCAGCCGTTGGGGCGCTGGCGGACGCCGCGGTAGCCCGACGCTCCTCGGCGGCACGGCGGCATGGTGGCGCGGCGGTGGCGGGGCGCTGGAGCGGCGAGGAGAGGAAGCGGCGGAGGCGCTGGAGCGGCGAAGAGGCTACGAGGCGCGCGTGACAGTGTGGATAGGCGCGTGGCGAGCGCCGCAATTTATAGGCACGCCGGAAGCGGCGCGCCAAAAGTAGCGTGCGAGCTGCCGCCCTTTCCCGCGCACGCTTGTTTCCAGCCACCGCTGGAGCGCGCGAAATTGTCCCGCGCGCGCTAAAAACCTAGTTCACCACTCGCACGGCTTTTGGCGCGGCTGCTGGAGATGCTCTAAGGGACTACTACTTGTGTTATCCTGCAATTCTCACAAACACATTAGTCCCTCAACCAAGTTCGTCGTCAATACTTCAAAACCAACTAGGGATGACACTAGATGCACTTACAGCTCCTCCTTCCTTACCCTCTCTCCATGTAGGCCTTCGTGCCCCTATCTCCTTGTCGTCATGAATTGCTCCTCGCGGGGCGCTGATGTTAGTTGTCGTTGTTGTTTTAGCCGAGCGAAGTGGGTGTGGTGTGCGTCGCGTTGCGTGCACTGCGTATCACGTTCGACCGGGTGCCCATGGGTCAGGTGTGGCACAGTACGTTCAGGTGTTCTTAGCCTGGTGCGACCTGATGCGATGCAAATAGACGAGGAGAAAAGCCATGGGTGCTAAACTAAATCACCTACGTGCAGTTAGCGCAAAAAACAAGAGAAAATTTTAAGGGCGCTGCTACAAATCAGTTGGTTGATCTTACAAAAAGATCAACCGCGTGACTAGTCGTGCGATGTAGTGCGCGTGGCCGTTCAATCTCGCGGCAGCCCAGCATGCTATGTCTTCCTCCTCTGGCTGGCAGTGCACGTATTCCTCCTTACTCGTCGAAGCAGTAGCCCTAATATCGGCGCCCGCCGCCGGAGTATCGATTCTCGGTCACAACGATGCCCCATTGAAGCACCTCCGCGGTCCAGCGGTGCTCCATTGAAGCACCTCCGCGCTTCAGCGATGCTCCATTGAAACACCGACGACTTGATGATGTTTTGTTGCGACACCGGTGGCCCACGGTGATGCTCCACTGAAGCACCAACAGCTCAGATGATGCTTCGTCGCAACACCGATTTCCCGGTAACGCCCCATTGAAGCACCGACGTTGCAGCACCGTCGCCGGCGAGCATCGACATGGATGTTGCGTTGCAGCACCGTTGCCGGTGAGCAGCACCATGGAAGCTGCGTTGCAGTACCGTCGCCGCCGAGCAACACCATGGATTCCCCCTTGCAGTATAGTCGTCAATTCTCCCCCAATCTTAGCCATGGATGCTGCATTGCGATGCAGTGTCTCCGCAGCGCCGGCGGTGGTCGATCCCACGAAGAAGAGGAAGGCCAGGCATGGTTCTGGTTCTGGTTGCGCAGTAGTCGCCGACGGCCGCGCTGCATCTCGTACAGATAAGAGAGAAACGGGATGAGCTCGATTTGGAAGAAGAGGATAGGGGAGGCGTCGCGGGACCACGAGGCGACGTGGCGTGCAAGCGACCCGACTGATTTTCCAGAGAAATCAGTTGGTTGAATCCAAACGTTTTCCAAATTTTAGTGGGGTATTTTGTGACATGAAATTAATTAAATTGGGTGAAAGTATGAAAAAACTGCCAAATGGGATAAATACCGTGTGAAACTAGGGGTAGAAAAAAAGTGGAATTGGGTGAAAAACGAAATATGTGCCGAGGGAACGGCCGTGGCGCCGTATGCCGATTCCAAAAAAAGAGAATGAAATCACTCCATCCCGGGTTTTCACGGCTTTATTAACCTCCTCCTCCTCTGCTTCCCCGCCGAAACCAAAAAACCCTCGTTCCCCACTCTGGACTGCCCTCCTCCTCCCTCGGCGGTTTGTTCATCGCCTCTGCCGAAAAATCAAACCCAAAACCAAGAAAGGGGGCGAAAATGGCTGAGGCGAACTCGTACGAGGAGCAGCGCAGGAGGCAGGTGGAGGAGAACAAGCGGAAGCTGGAGGAGCTGCGCCTGCACCACCTCTCCGCCGCCGTCCGCGAGGCCGCCGTCAAGCCCAAGCTGGTCCGTCAGATCCGCACCACCCCTCCGCCGTTCCTCTGCTCCTGTCTGTCTTCCTTTGTTGAGTGGTCTCGTTTGGCTGGTGTCGCAGAAGAGGAAGGCCCCGAAGCCGTGGGACGCCGCCGATGACGCCCCGCCCCGGCGTTCCGGCCGTATCGCCACCCTCCCCGAGCAGCCCGACTATCGCGACAATGTACGTGCTCCGCAACTAAGGGTCCCGTAGCCGAATTAGTTCAAAATAAGATCTAATACTCCCGCCGTTTCTTTTTAACCCTAAGTCAAGTCAAACTTATGGAGTTTGACTAGTAATAAGTATATAGTAAAAGAAATCAACAGTCACAACACCAAATCAATATCATTAGATCCATCAGGAAATACATTTTCATTTTGTATTTTATTTAGTAGTATAGTAGATGTTGATGTTTTTTTAGTATTAAATTTGGTCATATACTTTGTAAATTTTGATTTGACTTAACACAAAACTAATATGTGAAGTAAAAAAGAAAGGATGGGGTATGTTGTAACTGATGAAGACCTGGAATAAACCCGCAAATCTCACTAAATTTCCACTTAAGGCACTCCACCAATCAAGAGGTGGTTCTCCCAAGGATCCCATTTTGTTTTCCTAACGAATATAAGAATTATTCTCATGCAAAGCTGGGCACCGGGAAACCACGGCAGCAGAAGGAAGTAAAGCCTGATCATGCGTACGCCATCGCCAAGGCCGAAGAGCTACAGGATGAGCTAGGCTCCGACTACCCGACCTTTGTCAAACCCATGCCACAGTCTCTTACCTCGCTGGTAAAGCAGAAACTACCACTAATCTACTGTACTGAGAGAGGATTGATTGTTAGATATTGATATGGTGGCGTATCTGGCAGCATATCCCGGCACAGTTCAGCATGGAGCATCTCCCGGACAATGGCATGAGAATGGTTTTGGTGGATGAGGAGGAGGAGGAGTTTAAGGTGAGCTATCGTCCACACAGTAGCAGTCTTGTCGCCGGGTGGAGCGAGTTTGCCATCGACAATGAGCTAGTTGAAGGTGATTGCTTGGTGTTCCAGCTGATCAAGAGGGCATTGTTCAAGGTGAGATTCTTAGCTGGTCTTCTATGGTATTGAATTTCTGTGGTTGTTTGAGATGCCGCGTCATGATTCTTAAGAAGTTCTGAAATGTGAAATCTGCTTGGGGGTTTATGGTATTTTTCTTTATTTCCCAAGCACGTATCTAGATGCGCATCATTTTCATAAGATGAAGGCACCGAAAAGGCGCAAGTCCTTTTCGAGAAAACGCAAAGCTTGTGTATCATGTATTGAAAAGATAGAAAAAAAATTACAAACCCAAAGATGAGGTCAGATACAATACAACACATTACACAGAGCAACACAGCATGCAAGGCTCAGTGGACATCCCAAGCCCCAGGTAAACACACCCTGAGCCCTGCAGCACCTGCACACACCCAAAGCTTCGCCTCCTTGATCTGACTCAGTCTAACTGACAAAAAAAAATGGCAACCTACAAAACAAAACAAGAACTCGAAAAAGAAAGAGCAAAAAACTGTAGGGATACTCTACACTGTCTAGATCAAACATGAAGGGGGCGGGCCTGTAGAGGCAGCTCTCACAGGTGTTCGTGCTGCGAAGCATCCAGAGTTTGGCCTTGATGTTGGGGACTGCTATTGGTAGTACTTTTCATGTTATGGTTGCATATAATTGCAATTTAGATGGTGAAACATGTCATTGATGGATAATCGTGATGATCCTTGGTGCAACTGACACGGGCAAATCCTTCTAGTAATGATGTGAAGTCTCTAAAATATCACATGGGGAAAACTGGTCCACCCATATCTACTTACACAAATAATTGTAACTAGGAAACTATGTCTCGTTATTCACAACACAAAGTATGAGAACGGAGCTGTTTCAAATGCTTGGTTGTACATGAAATTTGCAAGGAACATATGATTTCTTCAACATCCATGTTAAAAGTCCTCCATCCCAAGCAGATATAGGAAAGGGTTCTAAGTTCTAAATATCAGGTTTTGCCTCTTGAGCCTGCCTTCCATTGACCTTCCATTACCTGGAGGATCCTTTTTTGTAAGGCATTACTGTGGTAAAAGTCTATCTATGCTGCTAACTATGCAACCTCTGTTATGTATTTTTCTTTTGCAGGTCTACATATTCAGGGCAAGTTCGTACTATGAAAATGAGCATTAATGGAGCAGCCGGCAGGTACAGGGTTCTTATCAATGGTCTCCATTGGTTGAAGTCCCGAATTCGATGTTTAACAAAAACGAGTCCCTTTATTTTTTTCTGTGTAATGTATGGGCCAAGTTCACTTAACAGGTAAACTTATAAAACTGCTTATGAGTTATTACCAAACTGAACTGTGATGAAGGAAACACAGTTCAGTTTGGTAATAACTGAGCAGTATCGTAGATTCGTGGAGATGGAAAATAACTGCACTTTCTCTCATTTCCCCTTTGGTTTCGGATTGCTGATCAGCCCAATTTCAAGCTTATTTTGTTACTTTCTGCTTCTTTTTTTGCTGAAATACGTTCTGCTAACTTTGTGAAATCGGAGCATCGCATTTCATTCAGAGAAAGTTAACCTCTTTAGGAGAATATGCTTCTTTGCGGCCAAAAGTCTGTTGACATTTATAGGAATATACTGAATCGCGGCACTGATAGATTTGTGTGTAGCAACACATTTTATTGGATTAGATGCTCCATGCAGGATTCTTCTGGGCCCTTCCTGAGACATCAGTACTTAAACTTTGCACTCATTTTTTCTGGATAAATTTGTAGTCTGGCACTCATATTCCTTGTATGTTTAGTTCACTTTTGCACACATGTAGACGTTAATTTGTTTCCCTTGTATCAACCTAAAAGGCTGATGTTGGAAAAACTAGTGCACTACTAGCTTCCCATATCATCTAAGCTGTGTTCTGTTGTTTAAAACAAAGATTTTATTGATCTCTTGACCTCTTCATGAGTGAATGCACGCAACAAATTGTTTGAGTGTGACCTTGATGTCCGCGGTCAAACCGTTTCAGCTTACTATATTTATTACATGCCCTGTTGCTTATCTGTTGATATTGGCTCTTTTAGTGATTCAGATCTACCCTCAACTGAAACCCCAACAAGTTTGCAAATGGCTAATGTTCTGAATTCTAACTCTGCAGGCTCCTGGTTGCTTCATGTCAACTTGTGTTGAACTAGCACAGTTCAGAAATCTGCACTATCTCAGCGGTTAGTTATGTATGTATGGCTACTGTCAGGCATTATTAGAATCTCTCGTGTGATTGCAAGTCGTATGGTAACTGTCGGCATCTTGTAAAGTTTGTCATGCGACGGCAAGTGTGAAACTTGACATGTGATACCCATCATGGTTGATATCCTATTGATT